>NC_069499.1:975521118-975673618 GCF_027579735.1 Bombina bombina | reverse complement strand
TCCCCATCTTTTGATCTCCCTCCCCTATGTTGGTCTCTCTCCCCTGTTTTGCTCTCTCTCCCGATCTTTTGCTCTCTCTCCCCCTCTTTTGCTCTCTCCCCCCTCTTTTTTGCTATCTTTCTCTCCCCCTTCTCTTTTGCTCTCTCTCCCCCTCTCTTTTGCTCTCTCTCCCCCCTCTCTTTTGCTCTCTCTCCCCTCTCTTTTGCTCTCTCTCCCCTCTCTTTTGCTCTCTCTCCCCCTCTCTTTTGTGCTCTCTCCCCCCTCTCTTTTGCTCTCTACCCCTTCTTTTGTTGTCTTTGTCGTCTCTTTTGCTCTCTCCCCTCTCTTTTGCTCTCTCTCTTCCCCCCTCTTTCTCTCTCCCCCCCTTTATTTTGCTCTCTCTCTCTGCTCTCTTTTGCTCTTTCTCTCCCCCCGCTTTTGCTCTCTTTCTCCTCTCTTTTGCTCTCTCTCTCTTCCCCTCTCTTTTGCTCTCTCTCTTCCCCCTCTTTTGCTCTCTCCCCCCCCTCTTTTGCTCTCTCTCCCACTATCTTCCCCCCTCTTTTGCTCTCTCTCTCTCCTCTCTTTTGCTCTCTCTCTCCCCCCTCTTTTGCTCTCTCTCTCCCTCCTCTCTTTTGCTCTTTCTCTCCCCCCTCTTTTGATCTCTCTCTCTCCCTCCTCTCTTTTGCTCTCGCTCTTCTCTTTTACTCTCTCCCCTCTTTTGCTCTCTCTCCCCCTCTCTTTTGCTCTCTCTCTCTTTCCCCCTTCTCTTTTGCTCGCTTTCTCTCTTTCCCCCCTCTCTTTTGCTCTTTCCCTCCTCTCTTTTGGTCTCTCCCCCCTCTCTTTTGGTCGCTCTCTCTCCCCTCTAATTTGCTCTCCCCTCTGTTTTTCTCTCTCACTTGACCATGCCGCTGCCATCACGGCTGCTCCCGTGGGCCACGCCCCTTCACGCGCGCTCCCGTCCAGTCACGCCCCTCGTCAAACCCACCGGGCCATTCCCCCATCACCTCACGCACGGCCTCGCCCCCACCAGGCAGCTTCTGCAGTGCGCACTGCTCTGCTGCTCAAGGCCAGGTATGTTTGTCCTTGTGCAGTCTCTACTGTGCATGACTGCATCTGACAAACATACCTGGCCTTTTATTATATATATATTATATTATATAGGATGGTATGGTTCTTCACTGTGCTAATTATATGGTATAGTTAATTTATGCATAGTGATATAATAAAACAGCTCATTTTCAGTCCAACTTTAAGAGTAAAACTGTTTGGCTATGAAAATATGTATACCTTAGTATGAAGTGAGTATTACATTTTTTCCATTGCAAGTTGATGGTTTTACTGTATATATTTATTTCTAAACACTGGAATTGTACAGTCATCGGAAACAGCTACAATAGTTTATTTTTCCACTGCTTTGTGTAGACTGGAGCTCCTACCTCAATCATTTTGTCTTTATAAAGTCTTTGACATTAATTAGTGACCTGTTAAACAATGTTCACAGCCATTAAAGGAAGAAGCATCTCCCTTCACTGTCGGTATGAGGCTGCACTCCCGTTTCATAACTCCATTACACCAAGCTGCCAATTTCTCTACCTCATCTGTATACACTCACACATCCTCTGTTGCCTCTGTGAAGAAGCTACAACTCTTAAAGGGACATTAAACTGCTGGGTGCAACTACAGTAACTGTTCAGTTAGTAGTGTTTTTTCCTCCCCTGCCTGCAGCTCTATTTAAATATATTGGGGAATATTTATCAAAGCCTCAACTATGCTGCATTTGCCGGCACCAATACGCTCACCTAACATTGCGGCCGCGGACATGAATACGATCTCCATATTTATAAAAAAGGCCGGCAAAAAGACGCGCACCAAGTACGGGGCGATGAGCATCGGACTGTTGTTAACTAACAGTCATCGAGCTTGCGTCTATTCGGCTTTTTACCAACTTTATTTATACCCTGTCACTAAACGCCACCACTATACTAAAATGTTTAACCACTATCCGGCCGCTCCCGGACCCCGCCGCAACCTAAATAAATGTATTAACCCCTAAACCTCTGGCCTCCCACATCACTACCACTAACAAAACCTATTAACCCCTAAACCGCCAGTCCCCCACATTGCCACAAACTAAATTAAGCTATTAACCCCTAAACCTAAAAAGCCGCTAACTTTAAATTAAAATTACAACATCCCTATCTTATAATAAATTAAAACTTACCTGTAGAATAATAAACTATTTTTAAACCAATTAAATTAACTAAATTACATATTAAAAAACCCTAACCCTACTCAAATTATTTCAATCTACTATTAAACATTATTAAAAATTACTAAATTACCAAAAAAAATTAACGCTAAGTTAAAACACTAAATTACAGAAAAAAAAACACATTATCAAAAATAAAAAAGAATTACATCTAATCTAATAGCCCTATCGAAATAAAAAAAGTCCCCCCAAAATAAGAAAACCCATAGCCTACAAAAAACTACCAATGGCCCTTAAAAGGGCCTTTTGTGGGGCATTGCCCCAAAGAAATCAGCTCTTTCTTTCATGTAATTGGCAAGAGTCCATGAGCTAGTGACATATGGGATATACAATCCTACCAGGAGGGGCAAAGTTTCCCAAACCTCAAAATGCCACCCCTCACCACACCCACAATTCAGTTTAGCAAACTTTGCCTCCTATGGAGGTGGTGAAGTAAGTTTGTGCTAAGATTTCTACGTTGATATGTGCTTCTCAGCATTGTTGAAGCCCAATTCCTCTCAGAGTACAGCGAATGTCAGAGGGACGTGAAGGGAGTATCACCTATTGAATACGATGATTTCTCTAACGGGGGTCTATTTCATGGGTTCTCTGTTATCGGTCGTAGAGATCAATCTCCTACCTCCCTTTTCAGATCGACGATATACTCTCAATCTACCATTACCTCTACTAATAACTGTTTTAGTACTGGTTTGGCTATCTGCTATATGTGGATGGGTGTCTTTTAGTAAGTATGTTTTTTTTTATTTCAGCCACCTCAGCTATGGTTTGGCACTTTATGCATTTATATAAAGTTCTAAATATATGTATTGTACTTATATTTGCCATGAGTCAGGTTCATGTATTTCCTTCAGCAGACTGTCAGTTTCATATTTGGGGAATTTAAACATTTTAAGAAATGTATTTCTTACCTAGGGTTTAGTCTTTTTTTCAATTGACTACTTTCTTGCTATTGCGGGTATTAGGCCTGCGGGTGCGTCTAATGCTAAACTTTATTGCGTCATTCTTGGCACGAAAAAATTTTTGGCGCGGAAAAAGACGTTTATGACGCAACTTCGTCATTTCCGGCGTCATACGTGATGCCGAGACCTTTCACACGGTGGCGTCATTAGTGATGCGAGTGTGTCATTTCCGGTTATTTTTGGCGCCAAAAAAAGTTTACGTTACGTTGTGCGTCATTCTTGGCGCCAAATTTTTTCATTATTTCAATACCCCATTGATGTTTGCCTCTTGCTTTTTTCTCTATCAGAGGCCTATGCTTTTGCATTTTTTCCCATTTCTGAAACTGTCATATAAGGAAATAGATAAGTTTTTTCTCTTACATTGAGCAAGATGTCCCAATCTGATCCTGCCTCAGACGTTTCTGCTGGAACATTGCTGCCTGACATCGGTTCTACCAAAGCTAAGTGCATTTGTTGTAAAAGTGTAGAAATTATTCCACCAAATGTCATTTGTAATAGTTGTCATGATAAACTTTTACATGCAGATAGTGTTTCCATCAGTAATAGTACATTGCCAGTTTCCTTCAACTTCTAATGTACATGATATACCTGTAAATTTTAAAGAATTTGTATCTGATTCTTTTCTGAAGGCTTTGTCTGCATTTCCACCTTCTAATAAACATAAAAGGTCTTTTAAAACTTCTCATTTAGCTGATGAAATTTCAAATGACCAGCAACATAATAATTTATCCTCTTCTGATGAGGATCTATCTGATTCAGAAGATCCTTCCTCAGACATTGACACTGACAAATCTACTTATTTATTTAAAATAGAGTATATGCGTTCTTTATTAAAAGAAGTGTTAATTACTTTGGATATTGAGGTAACCAGTCCTATTGACGTTCAGTCTAATAAACGTTTAAATGCTGTTTTTAAACATCCTGTGGTTTCTCCAGGGGTTTTTCCTATTCTTGAGGCTATTTCTGATATGATTTCTAGGGAATGGAATAAGCCAGGTACTTCTTTTATTCCTTCTTCAAGGTTTAAAAAATTGTATCCTTTACCAGCAAAATCTATAGAGTTTTGGGAAAAAATCCCCAAAGTTGATGGGGCTATTTCTACTCTTGCTAAACGTACCACTATTCCTATATAAGATAGTACTTGCTTTAAGGATCCTTTAGATAGGAAGCTTGAATCCTATCTAAGGAAGGCCTATTTATATTCAGGTCATCTTCTCAGACCTGCTATTTCTTTGGCTGATGTTGCGGGTGCCTCAACTTTTTGGTTGGAGAATTTACCGCAACAAAATTTGGATCCTGACATATCTAGCATTACTCGCTTACTGCAACATGCTAATAATTTTATTTGTGATGCCATTTTTGATATTCTCAAAATTGATGTTAGATCCATGTCTTTAGTTGTATTAGCTAGAAGAGCTTTATGGCTTAAATCTTGGAATGCTGATATGACATCTAAATCTAGATTACTATCTCTTTCTTTCCAAGGTAATAATTTATTTGGTTCTCAGTTGGATTCTATTATTTCAACTATCACTGGAGGAAAAGGAGTTTTTCTGCCTCAGGATAAAAAACCTAAGGGTAAATCTAAGGCTTCTAACCATTTTCGTTCCTTTCTTCAGAATAAGTAACAAAAACTCAATCCTCCTCCCAAGGAATCTGCTTCCAGTTGGAAGCCTTCCTCTAATTGGAATAAATCCAAGCCATTTAGGAAATCAAAGTCTGCCCCTAAGTCTGCATGAAGGTGCGGCCCTCATTCCAGCTCAGCTGGTAGGGGGCAGATTAAGGTTTTTCAAGGATTTTTGGATAAAATCTGTCCAAAATAATTGGATTCAGAGCATTGTCTCTCAGGGGTATCGAATAGGATTCAAAGTAAGACCTCCTGTGAGAAGATTTTTTATTCTCACGCATCTCTGTAAATCCAGTAAAAGCTCAGGCTTTTCTGAAGTGTGTTTCAGATCTGGAGTCTTCAGGGGTATTCATGCCAGTTCCTCCTCAGGAACAAGGTTTGGGGTTTTATTCAAACCTATTCATTGTATCAAAAAAAGAAAATTTATTCAGACCAGTTCTGGATCTAAAAATTTAGAATCGTTATGTAAGAGTGCCAACTTTCAAGATGGTGACTATAAGGACTATTCTGCCTTTTGTTCAGCAGGGACATTATATGTCCACAATAGACTTGCAGGATGCATACCTTCATATTCCGATTCATCCAGAACACTATCAGTTTCTGAGATTCTCTTTTCTAGACAAGCATTACCAATTTGTTGCTCTTCCATTTGGCCTAGCAACAGCTCCAAGAATCTTTTCAAAGGTTCTGGGTGCCCTACTATCTGTAATCAGAGAACAGGGTATTGCGGTGTTTCCTTATTTGGACGATATCTTGGTACTAGCTCAGTCTTTACATACTGCAGAATCTCACACGAATCAACTAGTGTTGTTTCTTCGGAAACATGGTTGAAGGATCAATTTACCAAAAAGTTTCTTGATTCCTCAGATAAGGGTCACCTTTTTATGCTTCCAGATAGATTCAGTGTCCATGACTCTGTCTCTAACAGACAAGAGACGTTTAAAATTGGTTGCAGCATGTCGGCTCCTTCAGTCTCATTCATTCCCTTCAGTGGCTATGTGCATGGAATCCCCTTTTCTCGTTTTCACATGAGACCTCTACAGCTTTGTATGCTGAATCAATGGTGCAGGGATTATACAAAGATATCACATTTAATATCCTTGAATTCCAATGTACGACACTCTCTGACATGGTGGATAGATCACCATTGTTTGGTTCCAGGGGCTTCTTTTGTTCGCCCAACCTGGACTGTGATCACAACAGATGCGAGTCTTTCAGGTTGGGGAGCTGTTTGGGGGTCTCTGACAGCACAAGGGGTTTGGAAATCTCAAGAGGCGAGATTACCAATAAATATTTTAGAACTCCGTGTAATTCTCAGGGCTCTTCAGTTCTAGCCTCTACTAAAGAGAGAACCGTTCATTTGTTTTCAGACAGACAATATCACAACTGTGGCTTATGTCAATCATCATGGTGGGACTCACAGTCCCCAAGCTATGAAAGAAGTATCTCGGATACTTGCTTGGGCAGAATCCAGCTCCTGTCTAATCTCTGCGGTGCATATCCCAGGTGTAGACAATTGGGAGGCGGATTATCTCAGCCGCCAGACTTTACATCCAGGGGATTGGTCTTTCCATCCAGATGTGTTTTCTCAGATTGTTCAGATATGGGGGCTTCCAGAGATAGATCTCATGGCCTCTCATCTAAACAAGAAACTTCCCAGATACCTGTCCAGGTCCAGGGATGTTCAGGCGGAAGCAGTGGATTCGCTGACACTTCCTTGGTGTTATCAACCTGCTTACATCTTCCCGCCTCTAGTTCTCTTTCCAAGAGTGATCTCCAATATCATCATGGAACAGTCTTTTCTGTTGCTGGTGGCTCCAGCATGGCCACACAGGTTTTGGTATGCGGATCTGGTTCGGATGTCCAGTTGCCCGCCTTGGCCACTTCCGTTACGGCCGGACCTACTATCTCAAGGTCCGTTTTTCCATTAGGATCTCAAATCATTAAATTTGAAGGTATGGAAATTGAACGCTTAGTTCTAAGTCATAGAGGTTTCTCTGATTCAGTGATTAATACTATGTTACAAGCTCGTAAATCTGTCTCTAGAAAGATTTATTATAGAGTTTGAAAGACTTACATTTCATGGTGTTCTTCTCATAAATTCTCCTGGCATTCTTTTAGAGTTCCTAGAATTTTGCAGTTTCTTCAGGATGGTTTTGATAAGGGTTTGTCTGCAAGTTCCTTGAAAAGACAAATCTCCGCTCTTTCTGTTTTATTTCACAGAAAGATTGCTATACTTCCTGATATACACTGTTTTGTACAGGCTTTAGTTCGTATTAAGCCTGTCATTAAGTCAATTTCTCCTCCTTGGAGTCTTAATTTGGTTCTGAGGGCTTTACAGGCTCCTCCATTTGAACCTATGCATTCTTTGGACATTAAACTACTTTCTTGGAAAGTGTTGTTCCTTTTGGCTATCTCTTCTGCTAGAAGAGTTTCTGAGCTATCTGCTCTTTCTTGTGAGTCTCCTTTTCTGATTTTTCATCAGGATAAGGCAGTTTTGCGGACTTCTTTTCAATTTTTACCTAAGGTTGTGAATTCTAACAACATTAGTAGAGAAATTGTTGTCCCTTCTTTATGTCCTAATCCTAAGAATTCTTTTGAGAGATCCTTACATTCTTTGGATGTGGTAAGAGCTTTGAAATATTATGTGGAAGCTACTAAAAATTTCAGGAAGACTTCCAGTCTATTTGTTTTATTTTCTGGTCCTAGGAAAGGTCAGAAAGCTTCTGCTATTTCCTTGGCTTCTTGGTTGAAACTTTTGATTCATCAAGCTTATTTGGAGTCGGGTCAAACCCTGCCTCAGAGAATTACAGCTCATTCTATTAGATCAGTCTCCACTTCATGGGCTTTTAAGAATGAAGCTTCAGTTGATCAGATTTGCAAAGCAGCCACTTGGTCCTCTTTGCATACATTTACTAAATTCTACCATTTTGATGTATTTGCTTCTTCGGAAGCAGTTTTTGGTAGAAAAATTCTTCAGGCAGCTGTTTCAGTTTGATTCTTCTGCTTTTTTATTTAAGTTTTTTTCTTTCAAAAGTGAAAATAAACTTATTTTTGGGTTGTGGATTATTTTTTCAGCGGAATATGGCTGTTTTTGTTTAATTCCCTCCCTCTCTAGTGACTATTGAGTGGAAAACTCCACATCTTGGGTATTGATATCCCATATGTCACTAGCTCATGGACTCTTGCCAATTACATGAAAGAAAACATAATTTATGTAAGAACTTACCTGATAAATTCATTTCTTTCATATTGGCAAGAGTCCATGAGGCCCACCCTTTTTATGGTGGTTATGATTTTTTGTATAAAGCACAATTATTTCCAAATTTCCTTTGTTGATGCTTTCTACTCCTTTCTTTATCACCCCACTGCTTGGCTATTCATTAAACTGAATTGTGGGTGTGTTGAGGGGTGTATTTATAGGCATTTTGAGGTTTGGGAAACTTTGCCCCTCCTGGTAGGATTGTATATCCCATATGTCACTAGCTCATGGACTCTTGCCAATATGAAAGAAATGAATTTATCAGGTAAGTTCTTACATAAATTATGTTATTAGGCTTTTGGGGCAAAAAAAAAATAATAAAAAGTATTTTTGGAGACACTTGAAAAACCAGATGGCCATTTTACACAAGGTTTCTTGTTAGGAACCTTTTAACCCCTTGACTGCCACCGACAACGGCAGCAAATAGGATGCATTGCAGGACTGATTTTATTTTGAAGCTAACAAAATAAGAATGTTTTCAAACACGATTTTTCAAATATCCTAAATTGTGTGGCTATTTCTTGTAGTCCATGATCAAGTATAAAGTCCATTCTATTCTAGCTTGTCCGTTCAACAACTGATTATTTCTAGGTCACACTTGCACAGATAATTACTCCCTTCGCCTATCGTTGTGAATGTAGAAAACATCTTTGCAGTATCTGCTTCGGCGTCTCTCCCTTGGCCTCATCCATAAAAAGGTTTCTTGGATTTAAAAAATCTAATATTTTTTTTTACTTACCTGAAACTGTTATCCGAATCAAAACCAAAGCCGCACAAAGGAAAAGGAGCAGCGTACAACTTCCGGAAGAGCGTGGGACTGGTGCAACACTAAAATACATCCCCGCCTCTTCCTGCAGTGAAAAAAAACCGGACACTATGAGCATGCGTCGCTTGTTAGAATCTTTGGCGAGCACGAGAGAATTTGAAACTAGCCCTGGGGAAGAAGAAGATGAGAGGAGTTATGAAGTTATGGAGCCATTTTTTTTTTCCAAATGGCTCAGAACGGCAGTTTTTTTTTTTTACAAAATCGATTCAGTCTGGACTAGAGGATGTAAATAAGGATGTTTGCAATAATCGTGTTGTAAGTAATTTATTCAATCAAGTTTATTTTTAGTGTTGACTGTCCCTTTAACTGGACTCTCAATCATGAGTCAATAGGGTCCTAGGTACAGAGTCCATTTTTCTTGTTTATAGCAACATTCTTTCTCTTGTTAAGTGTATCCAGTCCACGGATCATCCATTACTTGTGGGATATTCTCCTTCCCAACAGGAAGTTGCAAGAGGATCACCCACAGCAGAGCTGCTATATAGCTCCTCCCCTCACTGCCATATCCAGTCATTCTCTTGCAACTCTCAACTAAGATGGAGGTCGTAAGAGGACTGTGGTGTTTTATACTTAGTTTATTTCTTCAATCAAAAGTTTGTTATTTTTAAATGGTACCGGAGTGTACTGTTTATCTCAGGCAGTATTTAGAAGAAGAATCTGCCTGCGTTTTCTATGATCTTATTTGGAGTCGGGTCAAACCCCGCCTCAAAGAATTACAGCTCATTCTACTAGATCAGTCTCCACTTCATGGGCTTTTAAGAATGAAGCTTCAGTTGATCAGATTTGCAAAGCAGCCACTTGGTCCTCTTTGCATACATTTACTAAATTCTACCATTTTGATGTATTTGCTTCTTCGGAAGCAGTTTTTGGTAGAAAAATTCTTCAGGCAGCTGTTTCAGTTTGATTCTTCTGCTTTTTTATTTAAGTTTTTTTCTTTCAAAAGTGAAAATAAACTTATTTTTGGGTTGTGGATTATTTTTTCAGCGGAATATGGCTGTTTTTGTTTAATTCCCTCCCTCTCTAGTGACTATTGAGTGGAAAACTCCACATCTTGGGTATTGATATCCCATATGTCACTAGCTCATGGACTCTTGCCAATTACATGAAAGAAAACATAATTTATGTAAGAACTTACCTGATAAATTCATTTCTTTCATATTGGCAAGAGTCCATGAGGCCCACCCTTTTTATGGTGGTTATGATTTTTTGTATAAAGCACAATTATTTCCAAATTTCCTTTGTTGATGCTTTCTACTTCTTTCTTTATCACCCCACTGCTTGGCTATTCATTAAACTGAATTGTGGGTGTGTTGAGGGGTGTATTTATAGGCATTTTGAGGTTTGGGAAACTTTGCCCCTCCTGGTAGGATTGTATATCCCATATGTCACTAGCTCATGGACTCTTGCCAATATGAAAGAAATGAATTTATCAGGTAAGTTCTTACATAAATTATGTTATTAGGCTTTTGGGGCAAAAAAATAAATAATAAAAAGTATTTTTGGAGACACTTGAAAAACCAGATGGCCATTTTACACAAGGTTTCTTGTTAGGAACCTTTTAACCCCTTGACTGCCACCGACAACGGCAGCAAATAGGATGCATTGCAGGACTGATTTTATTTTGAAGCTAACAAAATAAGAATGTTTTCAAACACGATTTTTCAAATATCCTAAATTGTGTGGCTATTTCTTGTCGTCCATGATCAAGTATAAAGTCCATTCTATTCTAGCTTGTCCGTTCAACAACTGATTATTTCTAGGTCACACTTGCACAGATAATTACTCCCTTCGCCTATCGTTGTGAATGTAGAAAACATCTTTGCAGTATCTGCTTTGGCGTCTCTCCCTTGGCCTCATCCATAAAAAGGTTTCTTGGATTTAAAAAATCTAATATTTTTTTTTACTTACCTGAAACTGTTATCCGAATCAAAACCAAATCTGCACAAAGGAAAAGGAGCAGCGTACAACTTCCGGAAGAGCGTGGGACTGGTGCAACACTAAAATACATCCCCGCCTCTTCCTGCAGTGAAAAAAAACGGACACTATGAGCATGCGTCGCTTGTTAGAATCTTTGGCGAGCACGAGAGAATTTGAAACTAGCCCTGGGGAAGAAGAAGATGAGAGGAGTTATGGAGTTATGGAGCCATTTTTTTTTTCCCAAATGGCTCAGAACGGCAGTTTTTTTTTTTTACAAAATCGATTCAGTATGGACTAGAGGATGTAAATAAGGATGTTTGCAATAATCGTGTTGTAAGTAATTTATTCAATCAAGTTTATTTTTAGTGTTGACTGTCCCTTTAACTGGACTCTCAATCATGAGTCAATAGGGTCCTAGGAACAGAGTCCATTTTTCTTGTTTATAGCAACATTCTTTCTCTTGTTAAGTGTATCCAGTCCACGGATCATCCATTACTTGTGGGATATTCTCCTTCCCAACAGGAAGTTGCAAGAGGATCACCCACAGCAGAGCTGCTATATAGCTCCTCCCCTCACTGCCATATCCAGTCATTCTCTTGCAACTCTCAACTAAGATGGAGGTCGTAAGAGGACTGTGGTGTTTTATACTTAGTTTATTTCTTCAATCAAAAGTTTGTTATTTTTAAATGGTACCGGAGTGTACTGTTTATCTCAGGCAGTATTTAGAAGAAGAATCTGCCTGCGTTTTCTATGATCTTAGCAGAAGTAACTAAGATCCTTTGCTGTTCTCACATATTCTGAGGAGTGAGGTAACTTCAGAGGGGGAATAGCGTGCAGGTTTTCCTGTAATAAGGTATGTGCAGTTAAAATATTTTTCTAGGGATGGAATTTGCTAGAAAATGCTGCTGATACCGAAGTAATGTAAGTAAAGCCTTAAATGCAGTGATAGCGACTGGTATCAGGCTTATTAATAGAAATACATACTCTTATAAAAGTGTATTTTAAAACGTTTGCTGGCATGTTTAATCGTTTTTTACATATGTTTGGTGATAAAACTTATTGGGGCCTAGTTTTTTCCACATGGCTGGCTTGAATTTTGCCTAGAAACAGTTCCCTGAGGTTTCCCACTGTTGTAATATGAGTGGGAGGGGCCTATTTTGGCTTTTTTTGCACAGCAAAAAATTACAGACACAGACATCCAGCTTCTTCCTGCATGATCCAGGACTTCTCTGAAGGGCTCAAAAGGCTTCAAAAGTCGTATTGAGGGAGGTAAAAAGCCACAGTAGAGCTGTGGCAGTTGTTGTGACTGTTTAAAAAACGTTTTTGTCATTTGTTATTCCGTTTTTGGTATTAAGGGGTTAATCATCCATTTGCAAGTGGGTGCAATGCTCTGCTAACTTATTACATACACTGTAAAATTTCGTTAGTGTAACTGCATTTTTTCACTGTTATTTCAAAATTTGGGAAAATTTGTGTTTCTTAAAGGCGCAGTAACGTTTTTTATATTGCTTGTAAACTTGTTTTAAAGTGTTTTCCAAGCTTGCTAGTCTCATTGCTAGTCTGTTTAAACATGTCTGACACAGAGGAACCTACTTGTTCATTATGTTTGAAAGCCATGGTGGAGCCCCATAGGAGAATGTGTACTAAATGTATTGATTTCACCTTAAACAGTAAAGATCAGTCTTTATCTATAAAAGAATTATCACCAGAGGGTTCTGTCGAGGGGGAAGTTATGCCGACTAACTCTCCCCACGTGTCAGACCCTTCGCCTCCTGCTCAGGGGACGCACGCTAATATGGCGCCAATTACATCAGGGACGCCCATAGCGATTACCTTGCAGGACATGGCTGCAATCATGAATAATACCCTGTCAGAGGTATTATCTAGATTGCCTGAATTAAGAGGCAAGCGCGATAGCTCTGGGGTTAGGAGAGATACAGAGCGCGCAAATGCTGTTAGAGCCATGTCTGATACTGCGTCACAGTATGCAGAACATGAGGACGGAGAGCTTCAGTCTGTGGGTGACATCTCTGACTCGGGGAAACCTGATTCAGAGATTTCTAATTTTAAATTTAAGCTTGAGAACCTCCGTGTATTGCTTGGGGAGGTATTATCTGCTCTGAATGACTGTAACACAGTTGCAATTCCAGAGAAATTGTGTAGGCTGGATAGATACTATGCAGTGCCGGTGTGTACTGACGTTTTTCCTATACCTAAAAGGCTTACAGAAATTATTAGCAAGGAGTGGGATAGACCCGGTGTGCCCTTTTCCCCACCTCCTATATTTAGAAAAATGTTTCCAATAGACGCCACTACACGGGACTTATGGCAGACGGTCCCTAAGGTGGAGGGAGCAGTTTCTACTTTAGCAAAGCGTACCACTATCCCGGTTGAGGACAGTTGTGCTTTTTCAGATCCAATGAATAAAAAATTGGAGGGTTACCTTAAGAAAATGTTTATTCAACAAGGTTTTATTTTACAGCCCCTTGCATGCATTGCACCTGTCACTGCTGCGGCGGCATTCTGGTTTGAGGCCCTGGAAGAGGCCATCCAGACAGCTCCATTGAATGAAATTATTGACAAGCTTAGAACGCTTAAGCTAGCTAACTCATTTTTTTTTTTATGCCATTGTTCATTTGACTAAACTAACGGCTAAGAATTCCGGATTCGCCATCCAGGCGCGTAGGGCGCTATGGCTTAAATCCTGGTCAGCTGACGTGACTTCAAAGTCTAAATTACTCAACATTCCTTTCAAGGGGCAGACCTTATTCGGGCCTGGCTTGAAGGAAATTATTGCTGACATTACTGGAGGCAAGGGTCATACCCTTCCTCAGGACAGGGCCAAATCAAAGGCCAAACAGTCTAATTTTCGTGCCTTTCGAAATTTCAAGGCAGGAACAGCATCAACTTCCTCTGCTTCAAAACAAGAGGGAACTGTTGCTCATTCCAGACAGGCCTGGAAACCTAACCAGTCCTGGAACAAGGGCAAGCAGGCCAGAAAGCCTGCTGCTGCCCCCAAGACAGCATGAAGGAAAGGCCCCCTATCCAGAAACGGATCTAGTGGGGGACAGACTTTCTCTTTTCGCCCAGGCGTGGGCAAGAGATGTTCAGGATCCCTGGGCGTTGGAGATCATATCTCAGGGATATCTTCTGGACTTCAAAGCTTCTCCTCCACAAGGGAGATTTCATCTTTCAAGGTTATCAGCAAACCAGATAAAGAAAGAGGCATTCCTAAGCTGTGTGCAAGACCTCCTAGTAATGGGAGTGATCCGTCCAGTTCCGCGGACGGAACAAGGACAGGGATTTTATTCAAATCTGTTTGTGGTTCCCAAGAAAGAGGGAACCTTCAGACCAATCTTGGATCTAAAGATCTTAAACAAATTCCTCAGAGTTCCATCATTCAAAATGGAAAC
Organism: Bombina bombina; assembly: GCF_027579735.1. NCBI lineage: Eukaryota > Metazoa > Chordata > Amphibia > Anura > Bombinatoridae > Bombina > Bombina bombina. Next base: position 975,659,366 of record NC_069499.1, on the reverse strand, counting down.
TATTCGGACCATCCTACCCATGATCCAAGAGGGTCAGTACATGACCACAGTGGACTTAAAAGGATGCCTACCTTCACATACCGATTCACAAAGATCATCATCGGTTCCTAAGGTTTGCCTTTCTAGACAGGCATTACCAATTTGTAGCTCTTCCCTTCGGGTTGGCCACTGCCCCGAGAATTTTTACAAAGGTTCTGGGCTCACTTCTGGCGGTTCTAAGACCACGAGGCATAGCGGTGGCTCCGTATCTAGACGACATCCTGATACAGGCGTCAAGCTTTCAAATTGCCAAGTCTAATACAGAGATAGTTCTGGCGTTTCTGAGGTCGCATGGGTGGAAAGTGAACGTGGAAAAGAGTTCTCTATCACCACTCACAAGAGTCTCCTTCCTAGGGACTCATAGATTTTGTAGAGATGAAAATTTACCTGACGGAGTCCAGGTTATCAAAACTTCTAAATGCTTGCCGTGTCCTTCATTCCATTCCACGCCCGTCAGTGGCTCAGTGCATGGAAGTAATCGGCTTAATGGTAGCGGCAATGGACATAGTGCCATTTGCGCGCCTGCATCTCAGACCGCTGCAATTATGCATGCTAAGTCAGTGGAATGGGGATTACTCAGATTTGTCCCCTCTACTAAATCTGGATCAAGAGACCAGAGATTCTCTTCTCTGGTGGCTTTCTCGGGTCCATCTGTCCAAGGGTATGACCTTTCGCAGGCCAGATTGGACGATTGTAACAACAGATGCCAGCCTTCTAGGTTGGGGCGCAGTCTGGAACTCCCTGAAGGCTCAGGGATCGTGGACTCAGGAGGAGAAACTCCTCCCAATAAATATTCTGGAGTTAAGAGCAATATTCAAGGCTCTTCTAGCTTGGCCTCAGTTAGCAACACTGAGGTTCATCAGATTTCAGTCGGACAACATCACGACTGTGGCTTACATCAACCATCAAGGGGGAACCAGGAGTTCCCTAGCAATGTTAGAAGTCTCAAAGATAATTCGCTGGGCAGAGTCTCACTCTTGCCACCTGTCAGTGATCCACATCCCAGGCATAGAGAACTGGGAGGCGGATTTTCTAAGTCATCAGACTTTTCATCCGGGGGAGTGGGAACTCCATCCGGAGGTGTTTGCTCAACTGGTCCATCGTTGGGGCAAACCAGAACTGGATCTCATGGCGTCTCGCCAGAACGCCAAGCTTCCTTGTTACGGATCCAGGTCCAGGGACCCGGGAGCAACGCTGATAGATGCTCTAGCAACTCCTTGGTTCTTCAACCTGGCCTATGTGTTTCCACCGTTTCCTCTGCTCCCTCGACTGATTGCCAAAATCAAACAGGAGAGAGCATCGGTGATTCTGATAGTGCCTGCGTGGCCACGCAGGACCTGGTATGCAGACCTAGTGGACATGTCATCTCTTCCACCATGGACTCTGCCTCTGAGGCAGGACCTTCTAATACAAGGTCCTTTCAATCATCCAAATCTAATTTCTCTGAAACTGACTGCATGGAGATTGAACGCTTGATTCTATCAAGGCGCGTGGCTTCTCCGAGTCAGTCATTGATACCTTAATACAGGCTCGGAAGCCTGTCACCAGGAAAATCTACCATAAGATATGGCGTAAATATCTTTATTGGTGTGAATCCAAGAGTTACTCATGGAGTAAGGTTAGGATTCCTAGGATATTGTCCTTTCTCCAAGAGGGTTTGGACAAAGGCTTATCAGCTAGTTCTTTAAAAGGACAGATCTCTGCTCTGTCTATTCTTTTGCACAAGCGTCTGGCAGAAGTTCCAGACGTCCAGGCATTTTGTCAGGCTTTGGTTAGGATTAAGCCTGTGTTTAAAACTGTTGCTCCCCCGTGGAGCTTAAACTTGGTTCTTAAAGTTCTTCAGGGAGTTCCGTTTGAACCCCTTCATTCCATTGATATTAAACTTTTATCTTGGAAAGTTCTGTTTTTGATGGCTATTTCCTCGGCTCGAAGAGTCTCTGAGTTATCTGCCTTACATTGTGATTCTCCTTATCTGATTTTTTCATTCAGACAAGGTAGTTCTGCGTACCAAACCTGGGTTTTTACCTAAGGTGGTTTCTAACAGGAATATCAATCAAGAGATTGTTGTTCCATCATTGTGTCCTAATCCTTCTTCAAAGAAGGAACGTCTTTTGCATAATCTGGACGTAGTCCGTGCCTTGAAGTTTTACTTACAGGGTACTAAAGATTTTCGTCAAACATCTGCCCTGTTTGTTGTTTACTCTGGACAGAGGAGAGGTCAAAAAGCTTCGGCAACCTCTCTCTCCTTTTGGCTTCGGAGCATAATACGCTTAGCCTATGAGACTGCTGGACAGCAGCCCCCTGAAAGGATTACAGCTCATTCTACTAGAGCTGTGGCTTCCACCTGGGCCTTTAAAAATGAGGCCTCTGTTGAACAGATTTGCAAGGCTGCGACTTGGTCTTCGCTTCACACCTTTTCAAAATTTTACAAATTTGACACTTTTGCTTCTTCGGAGGCTGTTTTTGGGAGAAAGGTTCTACAGGCAATGGTTCCTTCCGTTTAAGTTCCTGCCTTGTCCCTCCCATCATCCGTGTACTTTAGCTTTGGTATTGGTATCCCACAAGTAATGGATGATCCGTGGACTCGATATACTTAACAAGAGAAAACATAATTTATGCTTACCTGATAAATTTATTTCTCTTGTAGTGTATCCAGTCCACGGCCCGCCCTGTCCTTTTAAGGCAGGTCTAAATTTTAATTAAACTACAGTCACCACTGCACCCTATGGTTTCTCCTTTCTTGTCTTGTTTCGGTCGAATGAGTGGATATGGCAGTGAGGGGAGGAGCTATATAGCAGCTCTGCTGTGGGTGATCCTCTTGCAACTTCCTGTTGGGAAGGAGAATATCCCACAAGTAATGGATGATCCGTGGACTGGATACACTACAAGAGAAATAAATTTATCAGGTAAGCATAAATTATGTTTTTATAAAAATGTGTCCCATGCAACCATTTTTATGTCAGACAAAATAAAAAAATAAAAACAACAATAACAAACTTCAAAAAGCCAGAATCACAAAACTATAGTAAAAGCGTTAAATACATCTACTAATTTAAGTTCATAATCCCCTGGGTGCTAATCTCCACAGTAGATCATTCATAACCAGTAATGAAATTGCTCTCATGCCCACTTTCCTCTCATTTGAGCATCAAGGATATATTCAAAGTTTCTGAATGAATACAGGTTCTTTTTTGTAAATACTTTGGCAATGTGGTTATGTAAGGTTCCCATTTCCTCATAAAGGTGTTAATTTCAGTATGTAAATGCCCTTTGACATCCATCTGCTCAGAAATTAATTGCTGCCTAAGAGCAGATTTCACCATATAAAATGTTGGCAGGTTCATAGCAAACCATCGTTGGAAAACTAGTTTTCTAGCTAATAATATTATAAACAGTTTATACCTCTTTGTTTCACCATCTACTTGTAGTAAAATAATAAACATAATGTCAGTGATAATTTTGTTTTACAAAAGGTACACAACCAGTGTTCAACCATTCAATAGTCACCCAATATTTTGTTAAACGGGATCAACTCCAAATCATATGTAAAGTATCTACTTAAAGAGTATAGCATCGTGGGATGCCATTTACAGGAGAAATGTACACATCATGAAGCACTGTGGTATGAGATTTGCGTATGTCAGTAGAAAGTGTTGCCTTTCTAACAGTTTGTATACTCTGCCGTACCTAAGTCTCAGTTATTGGACCGCCCAGAAATCCTGTCCATAGTTTGGGGCCGATTTATCATGCAGCGGATGTTGCCTTCCGGCTTGCCGGAAACAAAATTTAAGAAGCAGCGGTCTTAAGACCATTGCTCCTTAACTCGTCCGCCACCTCAGATACGATCAGGATGATTGACACCCCCTGCTAGAGGCCGATTGGCCGCGAATGTGCAGGGGGCGGCATTGCACAAGCATTTCACAAGAAATGCTTGTGCAATGATAAATGCCCACAGCGTATGCTGTCGGTTTTAGCGATGTTTGGCGGACATGATCCGCTACAGTTAATCATGTCCGCCCGACATTTGATAAATCAGACCCATTGTCTCTATTTTGGACTGTCGAATTAAGTTTTCTGAAGTAGTCTGTAGATTGGGGATATAGATTTTAAGTCATGTCTGACCCAAATAACTTTTCTATAAATGCTGCTATTAGTTGCTGGCATGTTATGTGACTTAAAGGGATAGAAAAGTCAAAATTAAACTTGCATTATTCAAATAGAGCATTGGCTAACTAGATGTGTTCAGCTAGCTGCCAGTAGTGCAAAGCTGTTCCTTCAGCAGAGGATATCAAAATAATGAAGCAAATTTGATGATAGCAGTAAATTGGAAAGTTGTTTAAAATTGTATGTTCTATCCAAATCATGAAAGAAAATTTGGGGGTTTTCTGTCACTTTAAGTAGATTTTGAACATAGTGCCTTGCCTGCAAATATGCAAAATAATGCGTGTGTCAGATGTGGAATTGTTCTTGTAATTCGTCAAACAGTAGCACCTGCCCAGCATCCTTATTCATCACTTGGTAATCCAAACATATCCCTATATATTTCCAAACTGCAAAGGTTTTAGAAGTAAACAAATCACACGCCGTGGCTTCAGGCACATTGATGAGTATGGTGCGTCAGTGAGAAACTACAGGTTGCAGGCTGTGCCAACCCGGAGGGTGTAATGTAGCAGTGGATCACTCCACCAAAATAGTATCAAAAACACATGAAGATACATGTTTCCTCTGTGCATTAAACAAACAAAATTTATTGCTACAAATAAAAATACAAAAATAGAAACAACAACATGGCTTGGCAGCCAGATATGCAACTGTCTAGACTCTAACGCGTTTTACGCCCCCTAGTGGCGCTTGCTCTTAGCAACGCATTAGACAGTTGCATATCTGTGCCAATAAATTTTGTTGGTTTAATGCACACTGGTAGCGTGTATCTTTGTGTGTTTTTTGGTTGTAGTAGAAAAGCCTGCTTAAAAGTTGGGGTTATCCTGTAGTTGGAGGTATTTTGTAGTAGTATGTGAAAAACCCAACCATTTACAAATGCTACACCAGGCCTTCATTGGTTGATTGAGCAAAGGTATATCTCCCATTATGCTTGTCGCTTGCACCTGGGTCAGACACGGTAGCATTGCTAAAAATCACAAAAGAATAAGTTCCAACTCCAAATCTGCAGCTACAAAATGGCCTTTTCCAGCCAACCAATCCAGGACATATTTATAGTGCGACGCCCAATTATAAATTTCAAAATTAAGAGAGCAAAGCCCCCACAGCCCACAGAACTTGTCATTTTGTAATACCTTATTCTATGCCTTTTCTTTGCTCAAATAAAATCTTATATAATCTTATTTAAAATTTAAAGAATATTTTGCCTCAGTGTTTCTGGTAGCATTTGGAATATACACAGTAATTTTGGAAACAAGATCATTGTAATTACAGATACTCTACCCAACAAGATCAGTGGTAAATTGCTCTAGCTCATAATTAGATCTTCCAAATTCCAAAAGAGGGATAGATAAAGAAGGTTATACCACATAGTAGGATCCCTATGGAGCGTAACATTCAGATATTTGAAGTTATCCTTAATCTGCTTAAAAATATAACCTCAAATTATTTGGGGTTGTTGGGGAACCAGCCACAGAAGTTTATCTTTATTGCTCTGATATCCTGACACTCAATTAAACTCTTCCCTCATAGTCTTTTTTTTCCAGAATATTTATGCAGGGATGTTCTATATATAGAATCATATCATCTGCAAGTAATGATATATGGGTGGTCATTCTGCCAATGGTCAAACCAAAAATTACCTTCCTGATTCTTTATGCTAAAGGCTCAATAGCCAACATGACAAGGAGTGGGTAGTGAGGGCAACCCTGCCTGTTTCCCCTTTGAAGTAAAAAAATATTTCACCATTAACATTCACTGCTGCCCAGGGAGAACTATAAATGGTTTTGATAGTTTTAAGAAAGCGGCCTTGTATGTCAAAACTATTAAGAGTGGTGAACAAATTTTCTCAAAGTTATTGAACACATTTTCCATATGGATTAGAAGTACACAAGTTTCCTGTAACCCTTTAAGATCTTTCCATTTGTGCATTTTCCAGAAATAAGTTAGAATGGCTTGCAATTTCCTAATATTAACTACCAATGACCTCCCCTTAACAAAACACTTTTGATCACTATGTATCAGACTAGGTAGATAAAGTGCCAGCCTATTGGCCAAGACCTAAGTGAATAATTTTTAGTTGGCGTTTAACAGGGAAATGGGTTGATAGGATTCTGTCAGCAGGGGGTCCCTACCTGGTTTGGGAATCAGACTAGTATAGGCTTCAGCAAATTGCTTAGAAAGGGTTACCTTGCTTAGACTAGATAGATGACCCCTCCACTCTCTTCTACCCACTACATGCACACATGTCAGCACAGACTAGATTTATGAACTCTGCACTAACTTCTGCCAGCTACAGGCCAAGAAAACACCTCAAACCAGATGCATGGCTCTCCACTCACTTCTGCCCACTACATGTCCACATGACACCAAAGTCTTCTCCCAGATACCTGCCCATATTACACTCAGACCAGATACATGACCCCTCTCCTCAGTTCTGCCAGTTGCATTACAATTTAGACCAGATTCATGGCCCCTCCACTTGCATCTGCATGCTGCATGCCCAGATGACACCATAGACTATATTCATGGCCTCTGCACTCACTTCTGCCAGCTACATGCTCATATGACCCTTCAGACCATATGCACCCCCCCCCCGAAGCTTTCTTACTTATGCTTGTCTTGTTCCTTCAACTTGACCACAACGTGATGTCTCACATGACTGGCTGACAATATTGTGAGCAAGGAAGAGGAATATGGCGGTAAGGTAGGTCATAGTGCCAAGCCAGGTTTTCACAAGGACACAGCATCCAGGCAGTTGCCTACACTATATTGCACAAATAGGTGTTAAGTTTTACTCTCCATAAATTAATGGGCTAAACAATGTTGTAAGCTAAGTTTCCTTAGGTTTATAAGCCGTTCTCTGTGTCCAATCTCTAATCTCCTCTTCTCTGGTCACTTAGGGAGACAGTTATAAATTAGCTGACAAGGTAACAATTCTACAGAGTTTTTAATGTTTTTTAAATTGATTGGGTTCAGTCTGTGACCTGATTTCACATATGGCTGATTGCCAACAGGACTACTGATCTGAGTGATGATATGTGCATATAACTGACAAGGGCTGTAGGCAATGAGGTCAGATCTGATCATGACTTCACCTACCCCCAGAACACCCACTGCTTGTCCAGTCATTTTGTGAAGGACAACTGACAACCCTAGCTAGAACTGATTTTGTATTGTCATCTGTTTAATATTAGATTTCAGACACCATAGCAGGTAGTTTTTTCTATATTTATTCTTTATTCTCTATAGTGACGTGAACAATAAAATGCCAATCATACCATTATTATTATTATTATTATTATTATTCTTTATTTATAAAGTGCCGACAGATTCCGCAGCGCTGCCCATGGGTACAAGGATAACAGTACAATAGAGAAACAATACGATAAAAGACAACATTTTTACAGACAAATACAGGGGGAATTGAGGGCCCTATTCCCGTGGGAACTTACAATCTAGATGGGTAGGAGGATGGAAAACAGGAGGTGGGGACTGCAAAGGTGAGAATGATATTAGTGAGGAGATAGAGGGCAACTGTTAGTTAAGCAAAGTTAGTTTGTTAATAAGTCGGGTGATAAGCTTCTCTGAACAGAAAGGTCTTTAGGGAACGTTTAAAGGAGGAGAGGTTAGGGACAAGTCTGACAGCTCGAGGATGTGCGTTCCAGAGGGTTGGTGCCGCACGAGAGAAGTCCTGTAGTCTAGCATGAGAGGAGTTGATGGTAGAGGACGCAAGAAGCAGGTCATTGTTGGATCTTAGGGGACGGGCAGGAGTATATTTGTTGATGAGTGAGGACAGGTAGGGTGGGGCAGCATTGGTGAGGGCTTTGTAGGTTAGGGTGAGAATTTTGAATTGAACTCTGTTGTGAATGGGGAGCCAGTGAATGGACCACAGAGAGGTGCAGCAGAAACAGAGCGTTGAGAGAGGTGGATTAGCCTGGCAGATGCATTTAGGATGGATTGGAAGGGAGAGAGGCAGGAGAGAGGGAGGCCAGTTAGTAAGTTGTTACAGTAGTCAAGTCGGGAAATTACCAGAGAGTGGATTAGCTGTTTAGTATTTTCAGCACTCAGAAATGGATGAATTTTGGAAATATTGCGTAGGTGGTTGCGGCAGGATGAAGAGAGCAGTTGGATGTGGGGAATGAAGGACAGATTTGAGTCAAGCATGATTCCGAGGCAGCAGACTTGGGGTGATGGGGAGATAGTGGTGCCGCCAACAGTGATAGAAAAATTGGAAACTGGAGTGGAGTTAGAGGGGGGAATTAGAAGTAGTTCGGTCTTGGACATATTTATTTTTAGGTGGTGAGAGGCCATCCAGGAGGAAATGCCAGATAAGCATTCGCTGATGTGAGAATTGACAGAAGGAGAGAGTGCAGGGGTGGAAAGGTAGATCTGGGTATCGTCAGCATAGAGGTGATAGCTGAAGCCATAGCTGTTGATAAGTTTACCCAGTGAAGAAGTGTAAATAGAGAAGAGTAGAGGACCCAGGACAGAGCCTTGAGGTACTCCAACAGACAGAGGCAATAGAGAGGAGGAGTCACCAGCAAAAGAGACGGAGAAGGATCCAGGAGAGGGCAGTGTTGCAGAGACCGAGAGAGCTGAGAGACCGTAGGAGAAGGGGGTGGTCAACAGTGTCAAAGGCAGCAGAAAGGTCAAGTAAGATGAGTATAGAGTAGTAGCCTTTGTTTTTAGCAGAAAGGAGATCGTTTGTAACCTTGGTGAGGGCAGTCTCGGTTGAGTGTTGTGGACGGAAGCCAGATTGCAGGGGGTCGAGCAATGAGTTGGATGACAGGAAGTGGGTTAGGCGATTGAAAACTAGTTTTTCCAGGAATTTTGAAGCTAGCAGGAGCAGTGATATGGGACGGTAGTTTGCAGGGGAGTTAGGGTCAAGGGAGGGTTTTTTGAGGATGGGGGTGACCTTTGCATGTTTGAAGGAGGCAGGGAATGAGCCAGTAGAAAGGGATAGGTTGAATATGTGAGTAAGAGCCGGAGTGAGGGTGGGAGACAGAGGAGGAATTAGATGTGAAGGAATAGGGTCAAGTGGGCAGGTAGTGAGGTGTGAGGAAGACAAAAGGGAAGCCACTTCACTCTCAGTGGTTGGGAGGAGGGTGCAGAGAGTGGCAGAGGGGGTGACTGGGAGCAGAGTTGGGAGATTGCAGGTTTGTGTTGGGATGTTTCCTCGGATTGCAAGTGTTTTATTGAAAAAATAGTCAGCAAGGTCTTGAGCACTGAATGCAGATGAGGGGGGTGGTGCAGGTGGGTGGAGGAGAGAGTTGAAAATGGAGAAGAGTCTTTTAGGGTTTGAGGAGTGAGTGGATATAAGAGAAGAGAAGTAGGTTTGCTTAGCTAAGCGAAGGGCAGAGGTGTAAGAGTAGAGAATGAACTTATAGTGCATGAAATCAGGTTCAGAGTGGGATTTCCTCCAAGCATGTTCAGCAGTGTGGGAGCATTTTTGTAGGTGACGTGTTTGTTGGGAGTGCCAGGGTTGGAGATGACGATGTGGGGCTTTGCGAGGTTGGGGTGGAGCAAGAGTGTCAAGTGCAGCGGAGAGAGTATTGTTATAGTGGGTTATGGCAAGGTCAGGGCAGGATATCGTGGAAGTGTGGGGGAGGTGTATTTCAATAAGATTGGAGAGTTGGGGAGGGTCCACGGTGTGCAGATTTCTACTGGTACAGGGGTGAGAAGGGGAAGTAGGTTTAACATCTATATTAGGAATAAGGGTGAGCAGATGATGGTCTGAGATGGGGAATGGGCGGCAGGCAACATCAGAGAGAGAGCAGAGATAGGAGAATACCAGATCAATCGAGTGTCCATCGCGGTGGGTAGGGAATAGGGTGGATTGTGAGAGACCGAAGGAGTTAGTGAGTGAGAGAAGTTTAGAGGCAGCAGGGGCAGATGGGTTGTTAATGGGGATGTTGAAGTCCCCTAGGATTAGAGCAGGTGTATTTGTAGAGAGAAAGTAAGGAAGCCAGGCAGCGAAGTTGTCAAGGAATTGGGAGGTTGGTCCAGGGGGGCGATAGATAACTGCCACTCTGAGAGAGAGAGAGAGGGGCGAACAGGCGAATGCAGTGGACTTCAAAGGAAGAAAAGGAGAGAGATGGAAATGGAGATATATACTGATAGGAGCAGGAGGGGGAGAGTAAGATGCCAACACCGCCGCCGTGTCTCTCACCTGGCCATTAAAATACTTATTCGGTGACTTAAGCTCTGATTGCCTTTATCACATATCCAATCCCTTCCTCTATTTGTATCATTCCACCTCTTAACACAGCTTAACCTAAATGTTTAATATTTTTTATTATTCAAATTAACTAAAAAGGATTACCAAAAATTCCAGGTTTGTGGGTGATTGAAAAAGAGCAAAGCTGCACTACATCAGTTGTCCACTATGTGGTGCTCATGTATGTGATTGAAATATATGGTGCAGTGGATCATTCATGCTTTTCCTAATTGTCAGGCATTAAAAATACCAGTTTTGTTACAGAGTCAGATGCCTCTGGAGTTTGTACTTTGCTGCTCCACTGAATATTTGTTGTAAATGCAAGTAATAGATGTGTATAGTTCATAAGATCCATGTATCCTTTGCCAGCTTCTCTATGCAGCATTCAGAAACATATAACACCCTGTATCTTTCTAACAAGAGCAAAAAAAGCTGTCCACATGTGGTTTTCTGTTGCTGTATAATTATATCTCTGTTTAAAGCTGGAACTGGCACGAGAGCCCTTTAAAAAATATTTTAGAAGCATAATGACCTAGATTACGAGTTTTGCGTTACGGTGCAGTACGGCTTTTAATGCTGAAAAAATAGCCATTACGCTGGAATGGCCAGGAACGCATATTACGAGTTGTGTCAGTATAGCTATACCGCAAGCATTTTAGCCTGTAACGCAACGTCCATTCCACACCCAAAAAAATGAAGTTTTTGTATTGGATTTTCATATCGCCGGTATTATAGGTTGTGCGTTCAGGATAAGATGAGACCAGTAGTTATTGATTTTGCGAAACAAAAATATTTCACAAAACTCATAACTAAACTGTTACAAAGTACACTAACACCCATAAACTACCTATTAAAGGGACAGTCTAGTCAAAATTAAACTTTCATGATTCAGACAGGGAATGCAATTTTAAACATCTATCCAATTAACTTTTATCATCAAATTTGCCTTGTTCTCTTGGTATTTTTTGTTAAAAGCTAAACCTAGATAGGCTCATATGCTAATTACTAAAACCTTGAAGGCCGCCCCTTATTTCAATGCATTTGGCAGTTTTTCACAGCTAGAGGGCGTAAGTTCATGTGTGACATACAGTTCACATTGTGACCACACCTGTGAACTTACAAGTGAGAGGGCACTGATTGACTAAATGCAAGTCTGTCAAAAGAACTGAAATAAGGGGGCAGTATGCAAAGGCTTAGATACAAGGTAATCACAGAGGTAAAAAGTATATTAATATAACCGCATGCTGTTATGCAAAACAGGGAAATGGGTAATAAAGGGATTATCTATCTTTTTAAACAATAACAATCTTGGAGTAGACTGTCCCTTTAACCCTTAAACCGCCACCCTCCCGCATCGCAAACACTATATTAAACTTATTAACCCCTAATCTGCCGTCCACCCACATTGCGACTATTAAATAATATTAACTCCAATCTTCTGCCCACCCACATCGCCAACACTATTTAAATATATTAAGCCCTAAACCGCCGCTCCCCGAAATCGCCGACACTATAATAAAGTTATTAACCCCTAAAACTTCCGGCCTCCCACATCACTGCCACTAAATAAACCTATTAACCCCTAAACCGCCCCCCCACATCGCCCCCACTAAATAAACCTATTAACCCCTAAACCGCCAGATCCCCACATCGCAAAACACTAAATTAAACTATTAACCCCTAAACCTAACACCCCCTTACTTTAAATTAAAATTACAATATAACTATATTTAAATAAATAAAAACTTACCTGTGAAATAAAAATAAACCTAACATAACTATTCTAATAAAATAAAAAAATACTACCAATTAAAAAATCTAAATTACACCTAACACTACGAAAAAAATCAAAAAATCTAAAATTACAAAAAAATAATAAACACTAAATTACGAAAAATAAAATATACTAAGCTTACAAAAATAATAAATTAAATTATCAAAAATAAAACCAATTTCACCTAATCTAATAGCCCTATAAGAATAAAAAAGCCCCCCAAATTAAAAACTACCCCTAACCTACAATAAACTACCAATAGCCCTTAAAAGGGCCTTTTGTAGGGCATTGCCCTAAGTTAAACAGCTCTTTTACCTGTAAAAAAAATACAAATTCCCCCCAACAGTAAAACCCACCATCCAACCCCCCAAAATAAAAACCTAGCTCTAAAAAAACCTAAGCTACCCATATCCCCTACAGGGGCATTTGTATGGGCATTGTCCTTGTATGGGCATTGCCCTTAAAAGGGAATTCAGCCATTTTTCGCTGTCTTTTACAATTGCCCAAAGCCCTAATTTAAAAAAAACAAAACACCCAAAAAAAAAAAAAAAAAAAAAAAACTAACACTAACCCCATAAAATCTACTCACGGTTCCTGAAGTCCGGACACCCATCTTCATCCAGGCGGCGAGAAGTCTTTATCCAGGCGGCGACTACCTTCATCCATCTCGAGGACGTCTTCTATCTTTATTCCAAGCGGCATGGAGCGGAGCTATCCTGGAAGCTGATCCCATCCTGCGCGGAGCGTCCTTTTTATATGGTCACCGCCATACACTGAAGTTGAATGCAAGGTAGCCGTTTCAAATTGGCGTACCTTGCATTCCTATTGGCTGATTTGATTCTTTAAATTCAAATCAGCCAATAGGATGAGAGCTTCTGAAATCCTATTGGCTGTTCAAAAGGGCAGTGAAAAAGAGCTGAATGCCCTTTTAAGGGCAATGGCCATACAAATGCCCCTTAAGGGGCAATGAGTAGCTTATTTTTTTTTAGAGTTAGGTTTTTTATTTTGGGGGGTTGGTTGGGTGGTGGGTTTTACTGTTGGGGGGACTGTATTTTTTACAGGTAAAAGAGCTGTTTATCTTATAGCAATGCCCCACAAAAGGCCCTTTTAAGGGCTATTGGTAGTTTATTGTAGGTTAGGGGGTATTTTTATTTTTATAGGGCTATTAGAATAGGTGTAATTGTTTTTATTTTTGATAATTTTGTTTATTATTTTTGTAAGCTTAGTGTTTTTTATTTTTCGTAATTTAGTGTTTATTATTTTTTGTCATTTTAGATTTTTTAATTTTTTTCATAGTGTTAGTGTTTTTTAAATTTGTAATTTAGATTTTTTAATTGGTAGTATTTTTTTATTTTATTAGAATAGTTATGTTAGGTTAACTTTTTAGTTTAATATTATGTTTATTTTTATTTCACAGGTAAGTTTTTATTTATTTAAACATAGTTATATTGTAATTTTAATTTAAAATTAGGGGTGTTAGATTTAGGGGTTAATAGTTTAATTTAGTGTTTTGCTATGTGGGGGGGCTGGCGGTTTAGGGGTTAATAGGTTTATTTAGTAGCAGCGATATCGGAGGCCAGAGGTTTAAGGGTTAATCATTTTATTTAGTGGCGGGGATGTCGAGGAGCGGCGGATTAGGGGTTAATAGCTTTTATTAGTGGCGGCGATGTCGGGGGCAGCAGATTAGGGGTGTTTAGACTTGGGATTTATGTTAGGGTGTTAGGTTTAAATGTAACTTTTTTACCCATAGACATCAATGGGGTTGCTTTACAGAGATTTTTCATTCCGCACCTCAGGTGTTAGTTTTTTTTATAACACTCTCTCCCCATTGATGTCTATGGGGGAAAGCGTGCACGAGCACGTCAAATCAGCCCTTGGCTTTTGTGCGGTATGGAGCTTAACACCACAATATTGCATGCACAAGGAGGCTTTTCAGTAACTCGTAATGGCAGCGATATGGAGAGTGAAATAACGCAACTTTTTTGGCGTTAGTTTCGCACCCTGTTAAGCGCAAAACTCGTAATCTAGGTGAATGTAAGGCCATGGGCAGTTCATTTGCACACTATTACCCATAACCTCATGTTACAGTGAAAACACTGTTAGCTTAGCTTCCAAGTGGAGAAAAAAATCAGCAAATGTGTTTGGATGTGAAGATCTGATACACAAAGAGCTATGCTTTAGCAAGTCCCATATTAAATATACCTCAGTATAAATAATCAAAAAGCACCACAGCCACAGAGCTGCATTGTGATCACTAGAGGACCTGAGGGCAATTTGCAGGGTGCTAGCTAAACTGAGCAATCTGTTCTGCCTTTAAGTCAAGGATGGAATTATAGATGAAGGTGACTTTGAACCAATGGGCCCTAGAAGACCTTTGAACAATGATAGGTTAAAGGGACAGTCTAGTCCAAAATAAACTTTCATGATTCAGATAGGGCATGTCATTTTAAACAACTTTCCAATTTACTTTTATCACCAATTTTGCTTTGTTCTCTCTGTATTCTTAGTTGAAAGCTAAGCCTAGGAGGTTCATATGATAATTTCTTAGACCTTGAAGGCCACCTCTTATCTGAATGCATTTTGACAGTTTATCTCCACTAGAGGGTGTTAGTTCATGTGTGTAATATAGATAACACTGTGCTCATGCACGTGGAGTTACCTAGGAGTCAGCACTGATTGACCAAAATGCAAGTCTGCCAAAAGAACTGAAATAAGGGGGCAGTTTGCAGAGGCTTAGATGCAAGATAATCACAGAGGTAAAACGTGTATAATTATAACTGTGTTGGTTATGCAAAACTAGGGAATGGGTAATTAAGGGATTATCTATCTTTTAAAACAATAACAATTCTGGTGTAGACTGTCCCTTTAAATATGGCGTCCAATGGATGTGATACCTTACACAGTGCAGACTTCATTGTGCTCTGCTGGAGACTACATCGCCACCTCTTATTTAGCAAGTGCAAATGGCTGTGAATGTACATAATAGTGTTCCGATTGGTCAACACAGTCTCTTCAATGGGGGGGAGGGCAAACAGGACACTATTAAATAGATGATTTATAGCAAAAATGAATTTCTGCTTTTCTGGTAAAATACTTCACAAATTAGAAACCACCTTTCCATGCAGCTTCTGGGTTTTTTTTGTTTTGTTTTTTGCTTAAAGCTCCTTTAACTATGTATTGGAATATTAAAGGGACATGAAATCCAAAATGTTTCTTTCACAATTCAGATAGAGCATACAATTGTAAACAATGTTCCACTGTACCTCTATCTCTAATGCTTCATTCTTTTCGTATACTTTGTTTAAGGAGTAACAATGCACTACAGGGAACGAACTAAGCACATCAGGTGACATAATGCATGTATGTGCCGTCACCAATCAGCAGCAGCTAACTCACACTCATGAGCCTATCTAGGTATGATTTGCAACAAAGGATACCAAGAGAACGGCGCAAATTAATTAATTAATAGATGTAAATTGAAAAGTTGGTTAAAATTGCATGCTCTATCTGAATCATGAAAGTTGAATTTTGACTTTACTGTCCCTTTAACTAAAAGAGGCAAGGTGTTTATCCTTTTTCTTCATATAGCTAAATTAGGAAGTAGTACAAGCTCTAGTTTCAGTGGTTCTCAAGTGGTTTTATTAGTACAAGTAGCAGAGCAAACTGTTAAGAAGAGGCCTCTTGACCAAATTTATATGCATTAGAGTAGGGTTCTTCAAACTACAGGTCAGTACCCATTATTGGGTCACAACACCATGTTTACTGAGTCACAACGTGTGTGTTTTATTTGAGAATTTGTGTGGTGTGTGCATGTGTAATGTGAGAGTGTGTGTATTGTAGGAGAATGTGTGTGGTGTGTGTGTTAAATGTGTGTGTGTATAGGTGTATGAGTGTGTGTGTGGTGTGTGTATAGGTGTATGAGTGGGTGGGTGCTACGTAGATTTGGGTATTGTCGGCATACAGATGATAGTGAAACCCGTGGGACTTTATTAAGGAACCTAATGAGGAAGTGTAGATTGAGAAGAGAAGGGGACCGAGGACAGAGCCTTGCGGTACCCTAACAGAAAGAGGTAACGGGGCAGAGGATGCCCCAGAGAATGCTACACTAAAGGTACGGTTAGACAGATAGGAAGAGAACCAAGAGAGAGCCGTGTCACAGATGCCGAAGGATTGGAGGGTATGGAGCAAAAGAGGGTGGTCGACAGTATCAAAGGCTGCAAACAGATCAAGGAGGATAAGAAGAGAGAAGTGGCCTTTGGATTTTGCTGTAAGTAGGTCGTTGGTAACCTTAGCAATTGCTGTCTCTGTTGAGTGAAGGGGGCGAAATCCAGATTGCAGTGGATCAAGGAGGGAGTTTAATGTAAGGAAATGGGATAGACGTGCATATACTAGTTTTTCAAGAAGCTTTGAGGCAAGAGGGAGTAGGGAAATAGGGCGGTAGTTGGATGGGGAGGTTGGATCGAGAGAAGTTTTTTTGAGGATAGGTGTGACTAATGCATGTTTAAGAGATGTGGGAACTATAACAGTGCTGAGGGAAAGGTTGAATATGTGTGTGAGTATAGGGATAAGGGTAGAAGAGAGGGAGGGGAGTAGTTGTGAGGGGATGGGGTCGAGGGGACGGGTAGTGAGGTGAGAGGATAGTATAAGGGCAGAAATGTCTTCCTCTGTAACAGGGGCAAAAGAGCTATGTGGGTTTTGGATGATTGCGAGCTTTTGAGGGGGTGGGAGACTGGTAGTGTGTTGAGAGCTGATTTAATTTCTGATGGAGTTGATGTTGTTGTTGAAGTAGCTTGCAAAATCTTGAGCTGAGAGAAAAGTTGTGGGGGTGGGCGGAGAAGAGTATTGAATGTAGAGAACAGACATTTTGGGGCCTAGTTATCAAGCCGTCAACCTCAAATACGCTGGAATTCCGCAGCGTATTTGTGGCGAGGCTGATTCGCCTTAGTTATCAAAGGCTCGAGACCGGCAAAAGTAGAATTTTGTGACGTAAGCATCGATCCGCCGGACTCAGTCCGACACAGATCGATTCTTACGTCACTCCAGATGTTCCGCACACAAGTGCGGCACATTCTCACTACTTTTGCTAGCTATCAAAAAACTAGCAGGTACGCTCGGCCCTTTTACGGCCCAGCGTACCTGGTTTTCAATCCGCCAGCCTGGAGGCGGCGGATCCCATAGGAATCAATGGGAGTCTGACCATAGCGAAAGTACAAGTTCGCTGCTGACAGACATCCCATTGATTTCTATGGGAGATGTCTGCACCTAACACCCTAACATGTACCCCGAGTCTAAACACCACTAATCTGCCCCCCCCTACACCGCCGCA
Source organism: Bombina bombina (assembly GCF_027579735.1). Taxonomy (NCBI): domain Eukaryota; kingdom Metazoa; phylum Chordata; class Amphibia; order Anura; family Bombinatoridae; genus Bombina; species Bombina bombina. The sequence continues at coordinate 975,641,849 of NC_069499.1, read as the reverse complement.
ACTAAATAAAGTTATTACCCCCTAAACCGCCGCTCCCGAAGCCCACCGCAAGCTACTCTATACATATTAACCCCTAAACCGCCACTCCCGGAGCCCACCGCAACTATAATAAATGTATTAACCCCTAAACCGCCGCTCCCTGAACCCGCCGCAACCTATATTAAATGTATTAACCCCTATCCTGCCCCCCCTACACCGTCGCCACCTATAATAAATTTATTAACCCCTAATCTGCCCCCCCTACACCGTCGCCACCTATAATAAATTTATTAACCCCTATCCTGCCCCCCACTACGCCGCCGCCACTGTCATAAAATTATTAACCCCTAAACCTAAGTCTAACCCTAACCCTAATAAATCTAAATTAACTCTTATTAAGTAAATGAATCCTATTTAAAACTAAATACTTACCTTTAAAATAAACCCTAATATAGCTACAATATAAATAATAATTATATTCTAGCTATCTTAGGATTTATATTTATTTCACAGGTACTTTTCAATTTATTTTAACCATGTACAATAGCTATTAAATAGTTATTAACTATTTAATAGCTTACCTAGCTAAAATAAAGAGAAATGTACCTGTGAAATAAATCCTAACCTAAGTTACAATTACACCTAACACTACACTATACTTTAATAAATTATTCCTATTTAAAAATAAATACCTACCTGTAAAATAAACCCTAAGATAGCTACAATATAATTAATAATTATATTATAGCTATCTTAGGATTTATATTTATTTTACAGGTAACTTTGTATTTATTTTAGCTAGATAGAATAGTTATTAAATAGTTATTAACTATTTAATAACTACATAGCTAAAAGAAATACAAAATTACCTGTAAAATAAATCCTAACTTAAGTTACAATTAAACCTAATACTACACTATCATTAAATTAATTAAATAAACTACCTACAAATAACTACAATTAAATACAATTACATAAACTAACTAAAGTACAAAAAATAAAAAAAGCTAAGTTACAAAAAATAAAAAAATAAGTTACAAACATGTTACAAATATTACAACAATTTTAAGCTACTTACACCTAATCTAAGCCCCTAATAAAATAACAAACCCCCCAAAATAAAAAAATGCCCTACCCTATTCTAAATTAAATAAATTTCAAAGCTCTTTTACCTTACCAGCCCTTAAAAGGGCCATTTGTGGGGGCATGCCCCAAAGAAAACAGCTCTTTTGCCTGTAAAAGAAAAATACAACCCCCCCCAACATTAAAACCCACCACCCACATACCCCTAATCTAACCCAAACCCCCCTTACAAAAACCTAACACTAATCCCCTGAAGATCATCCTACCTTGAGTCGTCTTCACTCAGCCGAGCCACCGATGGAACTGAAGAGGACATCCAGAGCGGAAGAAGTTAATCCTCCAAGCGGTGCTGAAGAAATCTTCCATCCGATGAAGTCATCATCCAGGCGGCGCTGAAGAAAAGTCTTCGATCCGTCCGATGTCATCTTCAAAGAGGCGCTGAAGAGGTCTTCTATCCGGGCGAAGTCATCTTCCAAGCCGGGTCTTGAATCTTCCTTCCGCAACCGCGGAACCACCTTCCTCACCGACGGACTACGACGAATGACGGCTCCTTTAAGGGACGTCATCCAAGATGGCGTCCCCTCAATTCCGATTGGCTGATAGGATTCTATCAGCCAATCGGAATTAAGGTAGGAAAAATCTGATTGGCTGATGGAATCAGCCAATCAGATTGAGCTCGCATTCTATTGGCTGTTCCGATCAGCCAATAGAATGCGAGCTCAATCTGATTGGCTGATTGGATCAGCCAATCGGATTGAACTTGAATCTAATTGGCTGATTCCATCAGCCAATCAGATTTTCCTACCTTAATTCCGATTGTCTGATAGAATCCTATCAGCCAATCGGAATTGAGGGGACGCCATCTTGGATGACGTCCCTTAAAGCAGCCGTCATTCGTCGTAGTCCGTCGGTGAAGAAGGTGGTTCCGCGTCGGCGGAAGGAAGATTCAAGACCCGGCTTGGAAGATTACTTCGCCCGGACAGAAGACCTCTTCAGCGCCTCTTGGAAGATGACATCGGACGGATCGAAGACTTTTCTTCAGCGCCGCCTGGATGATGACTTCATCGGATGGAAGATTTCTTCAGCGCCGCTTGGAGGATTAACTTCTTCCGCTCCGGATGTCCTCTTCAGTTCCATCGGTGGCTCGGCTGAGTGAAGACGACTCAAGGTAGGATGATCTTCAGGGGATTAGTGTTAGGTTTTTGTAAGGGGGGTTTGGGTTAGATTAGGGGTATGTGGGTGGTGGGTTTTAATGTTGGGGGGGTTGTATTTTTCTTTTACAGGCAAAAGAGCTGTTTTCTTTGGGGCATGCCCCCACAAATGGCCCTTTTAAGGGCTGGTAAGGTTAAAGAGCTTTGAAATTTATTTAATTTAGAATAGGGTAGGGCATTTTTTTATTTTGGGGGGGTTTGTTATTTTATTAGGGGGCTTAGATTAGGTGTAAGTAGCTTAAATTGTTGTAATATTTGTAACATGTTTGTAACTTATTTTTTTATTTTTTGCAACTTAGCTTTTTTTATTTTTTGTACTTTAGTTAGTTTATGTAATTGTATTTAATTGTAGTTATTTGTAGTTAATTTATTTAATTAATTTAATGATAGTGTAGTATTAGGTTTAATTGTAACTTAAGTTATGATTTATTTTACAGGTAATTTTGTATTTCTTTTAGCTATGTAGTTATTAAATAGTTAATAACTATTTAATTACTATTCTAACTAGCTAAAATAAATACAAAGTTACCTGTAAAATAAATATAAATCCTAAGATAGCTATAATATAATTATTAATTACATTGTAGCTATCTTAGGGTTTATTTTACAGGTAAGTATTTATTTTTAAATAGGAATAATTTATTAAAGTATAGTGTAGTGTTAGGTGTAATTGTAACTTAGGTTAGGATTTATTTCACAGGTACATTTCTCTTTATTTTAGCTAGGTAAGCTATTAAATAGTTAATAACTATTTAATAGTTATTGTACATGGTTAAAATAAATTGAAAGGTACCTGTAAAATAAATATAAATCCTAAGATAGCTAGAATATAATTATTATTTATATTGTAGCTATATTAGGGTTTATTTTAAAGGTAAGTATTTAGTTTTAAATAGGATTCATTTACTTAATAAGAGTTAATTTATTTAGATTTATTTAATTAATATTTAAGTTAGGGGGGCGTTAGGGTTAGACTTAGGTTTAGGGGTTAATAATTTTATTACAGTGGCGGCGGCGTAGTGGGGGGCAGATTAGGGGTTAATAAATTTATTATAGGTGGCGACGGTGTAGGGGGGGCAGGATATGGGTTAATAGGTTTAATATAGGTTGCGGCGGGTTCATGGAGCGGCGGTTTAGGGGTTAAACTATTTATTTAGTTGCGGAGAGGTGCGGGATCAGCAGGATAGGGGTTAATAATTTTATTATAGAGGGCGACGGTATGGGGGGGGCAGGATAGGGGTTAATACATTTATAAGAGTTGCGGCAGGGTCTAGGAGTGGCGGTTTAGGGATTAGTAACTTTATTGAGTTGCGGGAGGCTCCGGGGGCGCCGGTATAGGGATAGAACAGTGTAGTTTAGTGTGAGTGCTTAGTGACAGGCTAGCAATAAAGCTGGGAAAACGCCGAAGGGCAGCGAGATCGGATGAGTGATAACTGCCACAGTCCGCTGCTCATCGCCCCGCGGCTTTTTGACAGCTTTATTTGATAACTTAGGCGTATTTTTTCAGGTCCGCGGCGGCGAAGGTAGGCGAGCTTAGGCGGGCGTATTGGGCCGGCGAAGCAAGAAAAGTAGACGGCTTGATAACTACCCCCCTTTGGGTTTGAAAAAAGAGTAGAGATAAGAGTGGAGAAGTAATGTTCCTTATAGATTAAGGGCAGAATATTAAGAGTTCAAGATGAATTTATAGTGAAGAAAGTCAGCAGAACTCTGAGATTTCCTCCAGTGTCGCTCAGCAGTACGGGAACATCTACGTAGGTACTGTGTCAGAGGAGTATGTCAGGGCTGAGGATGAGTGTGTGTTTTCCCAGCTATGGTAGGTGGGGCCATGTTATCAAGGACCGATGTAAGGGTAGAGTTATAGTGGCAGATAGATTGATCAGGACAGGAAAAAGAGGGGATAGATGAGAGAAGAGGTTCAAGAGAGCTAGCGAACTGTTGCCGATCTAGTGACTTGATACTTCTGTGAAGTTTAGTCTGAGGGGTAGAAGGAGGGAGAGTTGTAAGGAGGGAGTTGATGTTACAAGTTAGGAGGTGGTGGTCAGAAAGAGAAAAAGGTGAGTTTGTGAAGTTTGAGATAGTGCGGTGGGATTATCAACAGGGAGGTTGAAGTCACCGAGAATGAGGGCAGGGGTATCCGAGGAGCCAGGCGGCAAAGTGATAGAGTTGCGGAGCCAAGGGGGCGGTATATGACTGCAAAGCGTAAAGAGAGGGGGAGAATAAGCGAATCATGTGTGTTTTGAATGAAGAAAATGTGAGGGAAGAGAAGGGCTGTATATGTCTAAAGGTGCAACGATAGGAAAGTAAAATACCAACACCACCTCCTTGTCTATTACCAGACCTAGGAGTGTGGCTGAAGTGGAGACCCCCATGTGACAGTGCAGCAGAGGAAACAGTGTCTGAAGGAGAGAGCCAGGTTTCTGTGAGAGCCAGAAGATTGAGAGAGTGGAATGTAAAGAGGTCATGGATAGAAGTGAGCTTGTTGCAATCAGAGAGAGAGTTCCAAAGTGCACAAGTGAAGGGGGTGGTGGCTTTAGATGCAAGAGGAATGAGATTAGGGTTACCAGAGTTTTGTTTTTGAAGTCTATTGAAGGGTACACATGGGTGTGCAGAGCAAGGAAAATGTGGGGGACCAGGATTAGGGGAGATGTCGCCAGCAGCTAGTATGAGCAAGAGGGAGAGTGACATGAGATGAGATGCGGATTTGCAGTAGTGAGACTGTTTTGTGTATGTGTGATATGAGAGTGTGTGTGATGTAGGAGAATGTGTGTGGTGTGTGTGTTACATGAGAGTGGGTGTGTGGTGCGTGTGTTGTATAAGAGTGTGTTTGGTGTGTGTATGTGTAATATGAGAGTGTGTGTGTTGTAGGAGAATGTGTGCAGTGTGTATGTTACATGAAAGTGTGTGTGTGTGGTGTGTGTATAGGTGTATGAGTGGGTGTGTGGTGTGTGTGTTGTATAAGAGTGTGTGTGATGTTTATTGTATGAGTGGGTGTTGTTACCTTTTACAACACTTTCAAGTTTGACTACAATCGGGAATAAAGTATGCACACATTTTACTCACTTTGCCGAAAATTGCAGCTACCTTGTATATAGCTTCAGAAATTTTCAGACCAAGCATCAAAATAGGGTCATGAAGGTATGTGGTATCATTACTCTGGGTCTTGGGAAAAATAGTTTGAAGAACCTTGCATTAGAGTTTTTGTTAGCAAGTTAAAATTGCTATAGCACAGACAGCAAGTAGCACAATATTAGCACAAACTGATAATGTAGAATGTATACAAGTTATTATGGGCTAGATTACAAGTGAGATGCAAAGGGTTTTGCGCTAGCATAATCGTGTTTTTGCAAGCAAAATCGTGATTGCACTAGCGCCATCGTCCTTTACGCTTTAATCCTTACTGTGATCTCAGAGCTGTGGTTAACTGCTTTCCGAAATTAAAAACTTGCACAAAGCACTTCAAAAATTGCAAAGTACAGTTACACTCATATTAACACTGTCTAATACAAATTATTTAAAAAAAATATTGCACAAAAAAGGTGTAAGGGCTCAAAGATTGGAGATCTTCGGTGTTAGAAAAAAAAAAGGGGCAGGCAAATGGCTTTAACATTGAGACACATACATATACATTGCCAAAGATGTATTTGTTCATATATATATATATGTTTAGATATGTGTACATATATATATTAATGTATTTATATGTGTATATTTGTATTTACAGTCACACTTTTTTTCTCCATTAATCTCTATGGGGAAATACATTCGCAATTTTGCGCTCCACTCGTAAGCTGGCCCTTAACTTACTAGCAATATGTTTGCTACTGAAAGTCATAAGCTCTGTAGAGTCTCTCATCTTATCAGACATTCCAAGTGTAAGAATGACAATATATGGCATTGTTTCAAGCTCTTTGCTTAAAGGACCAGTAAACACAGTAGATTATCAAAATCAACACATGCAAGATAACAAGACAATACAATAGCATTTACTCTGAATTTCAAAAAAGTAGTAGATTTTTTTCTGATAAATTTCAAAGTTATGTATATTTCCACTCCCCCTGTACCATGTGATAGCAATCAGCCAATCACAAATGCATATACGTATAGTCTGTGAATTCTCGCACATGCTCAATAGGAGCTGGTGACTCAAAAAGTGTAAATATAAAAGACTGTGCACATTTTTTTTAATGGAAGTAAATTGAAAAGTTGTTTAAAATGACATGCTGTATCTGAATCATGGATATTTAATTTGACCTGAGTGTCCCCTTTTAAAGAAAAAAAAAACTAAAATATGGCTCACTGTAATCAGTCCTGGTTGCAAAGTGAGTGAAATTAAAGTTAAAGTCAATTTTGATGAATTAGTGCCCGGTTTTTATTAATCCTATTAAAAACAAGCGCACTTTAATTAATCAAAATTGACATTTCACTTGTTTTCTTCAAAAATTTATCTTTTAATCCTGACAGCCGCAATTCCCCCGGCCGTTGGAAGCCTCTACATACATCAGAAATTACGAATCCAGCTTCCTCCAATCACGGCTTTCCCACCGGCCTGAGGCAACGCCGTGATTGGAGGAAGCCAGATTCCTCATTTTGGACCAGTGAAGAGGGCTTGCGACGGGCGCAGGAAGCGCTGCAGTGGCTGTCAGGATTAAAAGGTAAGTTTTTGAAGAAAACAAGTGAAATGTAAATTTTGATTAATTAAAGTGCCCTTGTTTTTAATAGGATTATTAAAAACCGGGCACTAATTCATTGAAATTGACCTTCACTTTAGGTTGTTTTTATTTTTTTTTATACGAAAAAGGCAACATTTTAATTCCATCTCACTGTCTTCCTATGGTCTGAGAGACTAGTTGATCACAGCTGTCTCACTCTTGCTGTGCTAAGAGAATCTAATAAGAGTTGTTAGCACAGCCTAAATCAACACACACAGACATATTCCTTATTTAATGAGTCCATATAACAAAATATTGAGTTCTAAGCTAAAAGACCTTGACATTTTCTTCTAACTTAGAATATGCCAAGGACATTCTTAAATAAGTTGCATGTTCTATTTTCTCTATTGTAATATAAAACACAGTTTCAGAAATTGGGAGGGACAGGGGAGTTCCTTTGGCTGAACAGGAGAGTTCCCAGGGTATGTCTGAAGCTCTCTAACAATTCTCATGAAATGTTGTAAGCATTTTAAACAAGCTGGTCTCAGTGATTTATCTCACCAACTGTATGCAGGTGAAGGTCCTCAAAATTCACAAAACACTTGTTTAACTGACAGAAAAGTAATATCTATACTAAACTAGTTGCAAAATAAGTTAAATTGTGGTGAAAACATTTCAGTTTGGTTTGTATTTGCTGCAGACTGAGACTTTATATCAGCCCCAGGTGTTCTCCTGTTAACTTCTCTCTCCACTGTTAAATTTTGTATCTCTGAGAGTCTCATTGCTTTCTAGGGAAGGCATGTCTCATCTCTCTGGGACTTCCAGGTTCAATCCTTTTTCTTACAGAATTCAGTGAGTTCAACCCCTGTGAAGTGTGCACTATAATTTATCTCCAAACTAGAGAATCTTTGATTATCAGGCTCATAGAAAGTAATGAAATCCCCATGTAAAAATTGAGCTATCATTTTTTTCAGTTTTATTTTAAATAGAACAAATACAAATCATAATGTAATTTGTAAAAGATAGACATAAATATATAAACTATGAGTCTAGTTTGTTAAAGTTACACAGAAACTGTTAAGGCATATTCAGAATTAATAAAATCACAATCCTTAATACAATATTGTTAACAGAATCTATATGCATTAAAACAGATAGTGACAAGTTTAAATGTTATAAAACTTAATCTGAAGTGCAATGTAATATAAAACACAAAGAACAAATTGTAAATGCAGCAAAACTCTTGTGTCATGCAGTGCTATACTGCACTGGGCTTGTCTTTCCTTCACATACAGAAATGCAGGGAACGCCCCTTGGAGAAGTAAAGCAAAATCTGCCTTTTTAAAATCTCACTAGGGATCTTGCAGTGCTGGAGAAAAAAAACTTATATCATCTTGCCTGAGTGTAGAGGTTTATATTATCAGTCCATTAGAGAGAACATTTTTTTTAAAATGTTTTAGTACTTATATCTCCTACCCCCACTTAGAGCAAGTTTACAAGTCGCACGGCAAATCTGTTTTTCGCAATTGCAAAAACACTGCACGTTATGTTTTCTTTCAGCATTTGGTGTTGTTCAGGTATTACAAGCTGCAAAATAACTTATTTATACCATAGAGCCAGATCGCATGCGCGTTCACGTATTCCCCCATAGAAGTTAATATAGAAGACAAATAGAAAGAAAAAAAAAATCTGTTGCGCTCAGCCCATGACGTATTCTCCTCGAAAAGTGTTCTTGAAAATGTGAATATTTCATATTACAAGGTTGTTTAGTTAAAGGAATATGTTCTATTTATTTGTAAATAAATATTTCTCTATATATGTGATGATTTGTGGACATATATATCTATTTATAGCAAGGTATGTATATGAATAAATAAATGTCTAGATATCTTGAGACCTATAAGCAAATATCTCTTTGAAAATCCATCTGAGATATTGATTAATGTGCATAAGATTGTAATGTAAAATCTTTTCGTTATCTCAATAGTTAAACATATCTCTATACATATAAATCCATGCTTCTCTATGTATGTGTATGTATGTCACTGTAAAATCCCTGCTTCTGCTTCTTTTCTAACACCCAAGATCTCCTATCTTTTAGATCTTATAACTTTTGTGTGCAATATTTTTTTAATATTTTTTATTAGACAGTGTTACTATGGGTGTAACTGTATTTTGTAATGTATTTTTTAAGTGTTTTGTGAAACTTTTTTGTTGCGGGAAAACTGTTAACTACAGCTCTTCGAGCGTGGAAAGGATTGTTGCATAAAAGGCAATTGCACACATACAATTGGGATTTTTCAAAACTTGTAATATCTGTGCAATGAAAATTGATTGCAAAAAGCCTATCGCATATCGCGTGCGGAAAACTCATACCTCGTGACTTGTAATCTTGCCCTTAGTCTATGATTTATTCTGCAGTATCTTGCTTACATAGCTTTTCTATAGCCAGTATTACAGTACTGACATTTCCAGTATGGGTGGTGATACAATAGGCAAAAGTAGCTAATTCAAATGTCAAAATAAAGGTAAATAATATACTTGTAAATTATACAGGTAGAATGGATCAATGGGAAGAAAGTAAAGGGGAGAAAAAGGACAGTACACTGTCCTTTAAAGTCATTGTTGGAGATGCTGTGTAAACTCAGGATGGTATTACGTTATAAACTGCTCTGAGTTATTCTCTTTCCTGAGTAAGAAATAAATTAATATTAAGCTAAATTTGCAAAAAAAAAGCTGACTGTGCCATTTACTAGACATGTGCGTTTTGATTCATTCCGAATCCAAATTCGGACGAATTTGTTAAATTCGGAGATTCGGATCGATTTGAATTTCCAAATTACGGTAGTACCGAATCTACCAAATAAATCCGAAGTAGTTTGGATTTATTCGGTAAATTTGGATGGCCATGGATTACACTAGTATTGTACAGTATATTAGGTTATATCACTCTGCTATGGGTTACACCTAATATACAGTACATAATACTAGTCTAATACACAGCACATCCCACCTAACACATAACGAAATTCTGAATTTCCGAACCGAACCGAATCGAATCCAGCCAAATTTATTCGAATCCGAATGAATCCGAAACAAATTCATTCTAATTTTTACGAATTCGAATCCATCCGAACCGAAATTCGAAAAAATCTGAATCAATCCGAACTGAAACAAATTTTTCAACCATGCACAAGTCTACCATTTACCCTTCTATCATTGGGGCAGAAGAATCAACCATATTGCTTACTCCTACTGGCTGCTCTTGCAAAACTTCCTATGACACATTCACACTGAAATATCTCTGGTATAGGAGCAGTTTTATACGTACTACAGTCTAATACCCCTTATAGCTTGCTGAAAGATTTGTGATGTACACGCAAGTATGTTCAAGGACTTCTAGGGGTGTGGGGGGCAAGAAGGGCCAAATGCACCATCTGGCTTTTACAGATGAAATGAAGAAGAATCTTAAAGGGACGTAAAACACAATTTTTTTTCTTTTATGATTCGAAAAGAGCATACAATTTTAAACATTTTACCAATTTACTTCTGTTATCTAATTTGCTTAATTTTCTTGGTATCCATTATTGAAAACATATCTAGATAGGCTCAGGAGCTTGGAGCTAGCAAGTTGAAAGTAAATGCGAACTTGTGAGCGTAATCGCGATTTACCCTAGAATGATTACTGCAACCTCAGAGCTCTGGTTAATTGTTTTGCAAAACTAAAAAGTGTCAGAAAACATATAAAAAAAAAAAATACATCACAAAATACAGTTACACTCATAATAACACAATTTAATCAAAATGATTGTACTCTAAAGAACACATTTTCCCTATTGTTATTTAATATGGAATAAAACATAAATAAGTAAACTATTTATATAATCTGTGTAATACTTCAGCCTGCCTGGTAAAAAAAAAACCTAGGATGGTTTTCAGAAGCTGATTCATTTATTATTGAGTTTGCAGTGTGAGCAGAACAAGGCTAGTAACTCATTTGGCAAGAAAGTAAAGATCAAGTGTGAACAAGAAATGTATTATCTACTTTGTATATAATGAGTCTTTTTTTTATATAATAATAAATGACACATGAAGTCATTTTTACCAAACCATCCATTAATTGGTGCCAGGCTCTGCACATGTGTAAGCCCAAAGTCTGTAAACTACTAGATCTGGATGATCCTTAGGGCTATGTTCTGGATGTGTGCAGGGCCGGTGTCTTAAATTAAGATGTCTACCATAAGAATTTGACTACCGCGTCACTTCCGGTGACGTGTAGTCAGCTGCTGGAGGGTTGTGGCGCTCTCTGCGCATGTTTAAGGCACAATAAACAGCGCTCACTGGAGGCCCAACCTCCTACAAACAGCTGTTTAAGGCAGAAAAGGTGACAACTTACTTTAGAACACCGGTGTTCTAAAGTAAGTTGTCTACCGCGTAGGAATTGCCGCCTGATCAATCTGTCCTTCTCTCCATAACACAGATTTTATTTTGCAATAATTTTGAAATAGTTTGTACTGTATTTAGTTCCTTTTTCGCCGTTCTATACCTTTATAACAATATCTCAAATTAGTCAACGCTGTACTTCAGAAAACACAAAAATACAGCACAGTACAGCGTTGACTAATTTGAGATATTGCTATAAAGGTATAGAACGGAGAAAAAGGAACTAAATACAGCAAGTACAAACTATTTCAAAATTATTGCACAATAAAATCTGTGTTATGGAGAGAAGGACAGAGCAATCAGGCTGCAATTCCTACGCGGTAGACAACTTACTTTACAACACCGATGTTCTAAAGTAAGTTGTCACCTATTCTTCCTTAAACAGCTGTTTGTAGGAGGTTGGGCCTCTAGCGCATGAGCAGTGAGTGCCACAAACCTCCAGCAGCTGATTAAAGTTACCGGAAGTGACGCGGTAGTCACATTCCTATGCGGTAGACAACTAACTTTAGAACACCGGCTCAAGAAATTGTGCTGCCTGGGTCCCAGAATGCAATGATGCCCCCCAGTAGTGACATTACTGATTAGCATATCAACCTACTAGCCTGGCCGCTGTCCTTACTAAGCCTGCCTACCTGCATGCAACCAATGCATATGCACAATTGTGCAATAAGTGGGAAGGAAGTTAGGGCAGAGGTGCACTTGTCCCACCTTTAATGTCACCCCTTACCGATTCTGTGTCTTTGTGCATAATGGTCTGGGTCTGACAGTGACTGACTAAGTCACAGAAGTGCTGCCCCTTGTCAAGTGCTGCCTGGGTCCCTTGGACCCACTTGGTCCCATGGTTGAGCCGGCCCTGGATGTGTGAGCAGTTTGAGGTACATATTTAGAAGTTTGGGAGCTTCAGTGAACAGCAGTGACTTATGGCTCTCAAGTGTGACCTATGTGTTCATTCCCTTTGTGGAATTAGAACATTTAATTTTTGTACTACAATGTCCCTTGAATTGTTTTTTTTCTTTTTTTTTGCGCTTGCTCACTTCACATGTCCATCAACACTAGAAGCTCCTGCTTTAAAAAGTTAAAAAATAAAAAGTTAAAATATAGCTCAGTTCACTTTTAAATGTTGATGCCTTTTCCACAACAAAAACACAGTCATCGGAATATGTTCATTAATAATTGGAAAAGTGAATTTTTAGGGGCATATTTAAGAAGGTGCGAGCGGACATGATCCGATATTGGATCATGTCCGCTGCACATCGATAAATGCCGACAGCATACGCTCTTGGCATTTATCATTGCACCAGTAGTTCTTGTGAACTGCTGGTGCAATGCCGCCCCCAGCAGATTTGCGGCCAATTGGCTGCTAGCAGGGAGTGTCAATCAACCTGATCGTATTCGATCAGGTTGATTTCCGGCGATGTCTGTCTGCCTCCTCAGAGCAGGCGGACAGGTTATGGAGCAGCAGTCTTTAGATCGCTGATTCATAACTTGTGTTTCCGGTGAGCCTAAAGGCTCGCCAGAAAAACAGGACATCAAGCTCCGTAAATACATGCTGGACATTATAATGTAGTCAAAGCAAAGGTTAGCCTTAGAATAATATGTAAATGTATTTGTTTACAATTGTATTAGTTGTTTAAATATTGAATATTTTCTAACAGTGAGTAACGTTTGGATTTTCTTTCCTTAATGCATAATTTTGCACTTTGCAATGTTAAACTTTAGGCCCCAGTCGTTTGTCCAATCCTTCAATTTTTTATATCACTTCTCTTTTGGTCGACTCCTCACATTACAGGGAAAAAATATTTGAGTACACTGATCCTTTAAGTTTTCTCCAGACCTATCTTATGGGCTCAGGACAATTAGAAACATAAAAAATACAGACAATAAAAAAGACTATGCAGACAAGACTATTCAGTCTGTTGTCACCACCAGTTCTTAAGAACATGTTCTTAAAGGGACAGTTCACCCAAACATGTTCTCCCATTTAAATTGTTCCCAATGATCCATTTTACCTGCTGGAGTGCATTAAATTGTTAACAAGGAGCCCCTTTACCCCTATGTTAGCCTTTGAAATAGCTGATTAAGCTTGTGGTTTCCCAACCTATACTGAAAGTTTTGATACTGGAGTCTAAGCTATTGATAAACGTAAGTAAACACAGCCAGCAGAAGAAATTAAACTCACAGTGGGGTGCAGGATAGTTAAGTAATAAAATTATAATTTTCCATTGTTCTTTCTATGTATTGAGCTTTAGTTTTCCAGACAAATATAAGATAAGGAAGCAAGAGTGTGTACACAAAGTGATAACATAATGAGATCTGATATTACATGAAGCTCAACCCATTGCAATAGGCTGTGGTTTAAAAGCACAAAACCAGCTACTTCATATACACAAATAAACCTGAAAATGCAATTTCTCATACATTTTATATTCTGCAGCTGGTATAACAAGTCATTGAAAATACATTCATATAAAAACAATTTTACAGTGCACCGTCCCATTAAAATTTAGAAAGTGTGAAGAAAAGGTTCATAAAATTTAGAAAGGTTTTGTATTATAGAAAAGTTAGAGAACCTGTTGCTAAAATTTCAGAATCTCACCACTGGACAAGGTTATTTCAAATACAATGCTATACTGTAATATCCCTTTAAAATAATAAAACATAATGACATAAGACATCAATTGTAGCCATGCTATTCATTCATTGTTTTAGTTAAGTGGGAAAAAAAATACAATTAAACAAATAAGGAAATCATCATAAATAGTAAACTTATTATCCACCGTAATTTGCTTTTCCATTGATCAAAACTATTTTGTTTCTGAGTATGTGTGAACAACTCCACTGAACCAAAAGCTCTATAAAAATCCTTAGAAAAATAGATTTTTTTTGTTTCATTTTCTCAGTCCATACATAACATAACAAACGTAGACTCTCTTTTCCTATTGCTTTTGTATTTTAGAAAACGTATTTAACTCAAACAAATATGTTTGTAAAAGATTAAATGCCATAAAAAATGAAGCCAAATAAGTAATTTCTATATAACATTTTTGGATGGTGAAATCTTGGGCGAGATTACATATGCGGTGTAAGTTTTAGCACAACTACTGAAACCCACGCCACCCGTAACTTCACCTTGCACATTGGATGAATCACATAAACCGCACCGGCAGATCAGATACTGCTGTAAGTCGGATAAACCGGAGACGTTAAGAAATGTGCGGAAATAGACATTTCTGGAGTCGCCAGTGATTTACGGCAGTATATGATTTGCCGGCGCCTAAGTAAAAAACAAAAAATGTTTAATCGCACGTAAAAGTCTAACCCGCCTCCGAAAAATGAAACCGACATGTCAAAACCCCTATATTCGCCATCCCCCCACATTGCAACTAATAATGAATGTATTAACCTCTAAACTGCCATACCCCCCACAACGCAATATACCTAATAAAGTAATTAACCCCTAATCCACCAGCCCCCACATCGCAAAGTACCTAATAAATGTATTAACCCCTAATCTGCCATCCCCCCACATTACAAACTACTTAATAAATGTATTAACCCCTAAACCGCCATCCCCCACATTGCAAAGTACCTAATTACCCAATGAACCCTTAATCCGCCAACCCCCACATCACAAACTACCTATCAAAACTATTAACCCCTAATCCGCCACCCCCACAATGCAATCTACCTAATTAACCTATTAACCCCTAAACCGCCATCCCCCCACAACGCAAAGTATTAATCTAATCACTAAGACCCCTAACCTAACACCCCCTAAGTTAACCCCAATTGAACAGCCAATAGGATTTCAGTAGCTCTCATCTTATTGGCTGATTTGAACATTTCAGCGGATAGGAATGCAAGGTACCCCAATATAAAAGGTGTACCTTGCATTAAATTTTCAGTGTGTGGCGGACAATCACATGAAGAGGACCTCCATGTCGCTGAAGACCGCCACCGCTGAGGAGGACCAGTGCTCCAGATCCGCACATCGGCGAAGACCTTTCCACACCTCCAGCAAGAAGTAAGAAGATGGTCCCAGGTGGCAGTCACAAATCTGCAGCTAGCTCACAGTAGTGCTTTGCTGCTCCTGAGCCTACCTAGGTATGCTTTTCAACAAAAGATAACAAGAGAATTAAGCAAATTATATAATAGAAGTACATCGGAAAGTTGTTTCAAATTGTATGTTCTATCTGAATCAAACACTGTACCTTTAATCGTATTGTTCCCCTGCAATCCTGTTGTACACAGAATCAACCCCTTATTAAGTTTCAAGAATCTCAGTGCAAAGAAGATTGTTTGGAGTGGAATAGATTTGCACATGGACCTAAGTGCAAGGAGGGATGGGGCAAATAGTAAAAATAAAAATGAAACCAATAATGGTATTGTTTTGGTTTGAATTAACAATTCAATTGTTATCATTAAGCTAATAATTATTTTTTAGTTAAAGGGATAGTATACAGTTACACCAATTGTCATTTAACTGCATGTAATAGACACTGCTATAAAGAAGATTATGCACAGATACTGATTTAAAAATCCAGTATAAAACCTTTTAAAAATGTACTTAGAAGCTCCCAGTTTAGCACTGTTGATGAGGCTAGGCTGGGACACCCAGGAAAGGGGCTGGCTGGGAAAACAAGAAGAGCAGACCCCCCCCCCCCCCCACCCTTCCCTGCATATGAAAAGACAGATAACATAAACAGAAGCCAGCAGGAGTAAACGTGTGTGACACTGTGAGGCTTGGTTAGGAGTCTGAAAATCACCACAATGTTATTAAAAAAATCAGTAAAACTATAATTGTTTACAAAAACACTCCCATAAGGACTATATAAATGATTCTAAAAAACATTTATGCAAAGAAAAATCTAGTGTAAAATGTCCCTATCAATAAAACTATTTAAAGGGACATTAAACACTAAATAAATGCTAGCTAGAATGATACATTAAAAAAATAAATATTAGTTTGAGAATAACATGTAGATGCATTTTTTTAAAGTTTCATTAGTAGTTCAAATATTGACAAAATAAGTGTAAAGTTTTATTGTCTATAAAACAATGGGAGCTGCCATGTTGTAACTTAGGTTACATTCTCTGCTGTGGCCAATTAGGGACAGTTATAAATAGCTCACTAGAGTGTGCAGCCAATGACTGTGTGGAATATAACAGTGTTCTGCACTTCCATTTCTAACAGGGACTGAAAAGCTCACAATTTCAGAATGGAATTACAGCAAAAGGGGAGAAAATAAAGAAAGTATATTGCAGACTCCTTTTTATATATGTGATTTATCATTTTATATTCCCATCTCAAAATGTCATGGTTATTATTAAGGTAATTATTATTTTTCTCCTACCAATAAATCTGAAAAGTTAATCAAATATGAATGATTAACCTAACTGTAAATAGTTCACTGCCCAAACATTTCATAATTATCTATGTATTTGTAATGGTATATGACTAAATCAGTCATTTTCTGATATAACTGGAAAAATAATATGAAAAGCTATTATGCAGAAAACCATGATTTAAATTGAGCCTTACTGACTAGTTATTTAAATCGTGATTAAACTCATTTTGATTAAAATCAAATCCACCCTGATGTATGTATGTCTATATGTATGTATCTGTATGTCTATATGTGTGTATGTATGACTATGTTTTGTGCATATATGTACAGTATGTATATATGTGTGTATGTATGTATGTCTATGTATCTGTATGTCTATAAGTGTGAATGTATGTCTATATTTTGTGCATATATGTACAGTATGTAAATATGTATGTATGTCTATATTTTTGTGTATATATGTATGTTGATATGTAAGTACATGTATGTATAAATATGTGTATGTATGTATGTCAATATGTACGTATCATTATGTATTTATGTGTGTATGCATGTATGTCTATATTTTGTGTATATTTGTGTGTATGCATGTATGTATGTCTATATGTCTACATATGTGTACAGGGAGTGCAGAATTATTAGGCAAATGAGTATTTTGACCACATCATCCTCTTTATGCATGTTGTCTTACTCCAAGCTGTATAGGCTCGAAAGCCTACTACCAATTAAGCATATTAGGTGATGTGCATCTCTGTAATGAGAAGGGGTGTGGTCTAATGACATCAACACCCTATATCAGGTGTGCATAATTATTAGGCAACTTCCTTTCCTTTGGCAAAATGGGTCAAAAGAAGGACTTGACAGGCTCAGAAAAGTCAAAAATAGTGAGATATCTTGCAGAGGAATGCAGCACTCTTAAAATTGCAAAGCTTCTGAAGCGTGATCATCGAACAATCAAGCGTTTCTTTCAAAATAGTCAACAGGGTCGCAAGAAGCGTGTGGAAAAACCAAGGCGCAAAATAACTGCCCATGAACTGAGAAAAGTCAAGCGTGCAGCTGCCAAGATGCCACTTGCCACCAGTTTGGCCATATTTCAGAGCTGCAACATCACTGGAGTGCCCAAAAGCACAAGGTGTGCAATACTCAGAGACATGGCCAAGGTAAGAAAGGCTGAAAGACGACCACCACTGAACAAGACACACAAGCTGAAACGTCAAGACTGGGCCAAGAAATATCTCAAGACTGATTTTTCTAAGGTTTTATGGACTGATGAAATGAGAGTGAGTCTTGATGGGCCAGATGGATGGGCCCGTGGCTGGATTGGTAAAGGGCAGAGAGCTCCAGTCCGACTCAGACGCCAGCAAGGTGGAGGTGGAGTACTGGTTTGGGCTGGTATCATCAAAGATGAGCTTGTGGGGCCTTTTCGGGTTGAGGATGGAGTCAAGCTCAACTCCCAGTCCTACTGCCAGTTTCTGGAAGACACCTTCTTCAAGCAGTGGTACAGGAAGAAGTCTGCATCCTTCAAGAAAAACATGATTTTCATGCAGGACAATGCTCCATCACATGCGTCCAAGTACTCCACAGCGTGGCTGGCAAGAAAGGGTATAAAAGAAGAAAATCTAATGACATGGCCTCCTTGTTCACCTGATCTGAACCCCATTGAGAACCTGTGGTCCATCATCAAATGGGAGATTTACAAGGAGGGAAAACAGTACACCTCGCTGAACAGTTTCTGGGAGGCTGTGGTTGCTGCTGCACGCAATGTTGATGGTGAACAGATCAAAACACTGACAGAATCCATGGATGGCAGGCTTTTGAGTGTCCTTGCAAAGAAAGGTGGCTATATTGGTCACTGATTTGTTTTTGTTTTGTTTTTGAATGTCAGAAATGTATATTTGTGAATGTTGAGATGTTATATTGGTTTCACTGGTAAAAATAAATAATTGAAATGGGTATATATTTGTTTTTTGTTAAGTTGCCTAATAATTATGCACAGTAATAGTCACCTGCACACACAGATATCCCCCTAAAATAGCTAAAACTAAAAACAAACTAAAAACTACTTCCAAAAATATTCAGCTTTGATATTAATGAGTTTTTTGGGTTCATTGAGAACATGGTTGTTGTTCAATAATAAAATTAATCCTCAAAAATGCAACTTGCCTAATAATTCTGCACTCCCTGTATGTATTTATGTATGTACCCATATATGTGTGTATGTATGTATTTCTACATGTGTGTATATATGTTTGTCTATATTCTATGTACATAGGTTGGTATATATGTGCATATGTATATTTTGTGTATGTATGTATGTCTATATGTGTGTTTATGTCTATAGTTGTGTATTCATGGCTATATGTATGAATGCATGTGTGTGTGTGTTTATATCTATGTATGTACATTTGTATGGTTGTGTTGTCAGTAGGAAAAGACAGACTGAGAGATTACACAGCTGAGTTCCTGCTCAGGTATCTAAACAGTACCATTAATTAGACTCAAGCACAGACCTGCACAGTCTAGCAGTCTCACAGTTTCACACAATTCATCTCTCTTTTTACTTGTGCTAATAAGGCAGACAAGTGTCTTCCCTGTAATTACAAAGCAATAAGCCCATTCTCACACATGGCTTCTCTCTGTAAACAATCCCTGATCTGGAAGGAGTGTGTGTTGATGCATTCCTCATACAAGTGTTGTGTGTCTAAGAATCACATTGCCAGAGGAGAGAGTAACACATTGCACAGGGTGAACCCATAGGCAGATATATAGAGATATAAAGAGAGTGGTGGTTCTGGGATGCTGCTGGGACACACCTATTTATACTGCCCTGAATATGTTTTTACCAGCACTCTATGCAGAGCAAGAAAACAGGAGGGAGAAGAGAGATTCAAATAAAAACAAAACAAACAATAATGGCAGCAATTGATAGGTGAAGATCAGTTCCCCCATCAGCACTCCCTGATAATTAGCTTTTTGATCATTTTTTTTGCACTATCATATTTTATGCTCTAAAACAAGGTCATTCAAACAATGGGTTGGGACCGACTGAACAAGAAACGTTTTACTGGGTCCTGCTGCACACTTGTACAGGTCACACGGGGCGAATGTTTCACAGCACTTGTATAAAACAATAGCTGTTGGTCCCATATGTCTGTTCTAAGCAAATTTGCAATATATGCTTTATTACAGACAGGTGTTACAGTTCACTATTTTGCATGTGACATTCAGTTTAAAGGACATTAAAAAATGTAATTTAAAGGGCATGAAAGTCACAGTTTAACGCTTCAGATAGACCATACCATTTGAATAGACCTTTCAGTTTACTTCTTTTACTTCTTGGTATCCTTGGTTGAAAAACAAGGCACTATGGAGAGTTAGCTGTTGATTGGTGGCTATACATAAATGCCTCTTGTCATGGGTTCACCATATGTGTCCAGCTAGCTCACAGTAGTGCATTGCAACTTCTATAAAGTTTTTGTTTAACCCCTTTATAGGAGCTAAATAGTGAAATAATAACATGCACTAATGCATTTTAGAATTTTGCTTTTTCACTTTTATGACCCTTTACATTAAATATCCCAACATTGTTCTTTATAATGTTAGTTAATGATAATCAACAATCAAATACTTAATTGCTATTTATTTCATTTAATTAGCAAGAGTCCATGAGCTAGTGACGTATGGGATATACAATCCTACCAGGAGGGGCAAAGTTTCCCAAACCTCAAAATGCCTATAAATACACCCCTCACCACACCCATAAATCAGTTTTACAAACTTTGCCTCCTGTGGAGGTGGTGAAGTAAGTTTGTGCTAGATTCTACGTTGATATGCGCTCCGCAGCAGGTTGGAGCCCGGTTTTCCTCTCAGCGTGCAGTGAATGTCAGAGGGATGTGAAGAGAGTATTGCCTATTTGAATTCAATGATCTCCTTCTACGGGGTCTATTTCATAGGTTCTCTGTTATCGGTCGTAGAGATTCATCTCTTACCTCCCTTTTCAGATCGACGATATACTCTTATATATACCATTACCTCTGCTGATTCTCGTTTCAGTACTGGTTTGGCTTTCTACTTCATGTAGATGAGTGTCCTGGGGTATGTAAGTCTTATTTTCTGTGACAGTCTAAGCTATGGTTGGGCACTTTTATATAAAGTTCTAAATATATGTGTTTAAACATTTATTTGCCTTGATTCAGGATGTTCAACTTTCCTTTTTTTCAGACAGTCAGTTTCATATTTGGGATAATGCATATGAATAACTCAATTTTTTCTTACCTTAAAATTTGACTTTTTTTCCTGTGGGCTGTTAGGCTTGCGGGGGCTGAAAATGCTTCATTTTATTGCGTCATTCTTGGCGCTGACTTTCTTGGCGCAAACATTTTCTTGTCATTTCCGGCGTCATACGTGTCGCCGTAAGTTGTGTCATTTTTTTGACGTTTTTGCGACAAAAAATGTTGGCGTTACCGGATGTGGCGCCATTTTTGCCGCCAAAAGCATTTAGGCGCCAAATAATGTGGGCGGCTTTTTTGGCGCTAAAAAATTCGAGCGTCATTGTTGTCTCCACAATATTTAAGTCTCATTATTTATTGCTTCTGGTTTCTAGAAGCTTGTTCATTGGCATTTTTTTCCCATTCCTGAAACTGTCATTTAAGGAATTTGATCAATTTTGCTTTATATGTTGTTTTTTCTATTACATATTGCAAGATGTCTCAAATGGACTCTGAATCAGAAGCCACTTTTGGAAAAACGCTTAACTGAGTTTCAGTTCTACCAAAGCTAAGTTCATTTATTTTAAATGTTATAAATGTTTATCTTTAGCTATGGTTTGTAATAAGATATTATGTTATACTTTTACATGCGGAATCCATTAGTATTTATGCTTTATATATTTTCTTTTCTTACAAGAAATATTTAGAAGACTTATAAGAAATATTTTTCTGATTCTATGTTAAAGGCTTTGTCTGACTTCGTGCCTTCTAATAAAATTTTTTAGGTCTTTTTTACTTCTTTTTTAATTATTGATGTTTCAAATGACCAACAACATACTGATTTATCCTTCTCTGATGATGTTTTTTTCAGAAATTTTCTTCATCAGATATTGACACTAACAAATCTACTTTTTTATTATTTATCAATTATTAAAGTACATTTGTTCTTTGTTGAAAAGGTGTTGATTATTTTGGATATTAAGGTAACTAGTTCTTTAAAACTAGCTGACATTATTTCTGCCTATTTATTTCATTAGAGGTTTTCTTTCCAATTCCCTATACTAGGGAATGGAATAGGCTGAGAATTTTCTTTTATTCCTTCTTCAAAGGTTTTAAACTATATTCTTTGCCAGCAGTTAAACTCAATTTGGAGGGTTCTCCAATTTATTGGGGCTATCTCTAATTCTACTAATTATGCTATTGTTTCTATAGCAAAATAGTATTTATTTTCCTTTAGATAGTTGTATCTTATTTATGGAAAATTATTTAGTTTCAGGTACTTTTCTTGGTCCTGTGATTTATTTGGATATTGCAATTGCTTCATTTTCTCTGTTTACTTTAAGATCAAGTATCAGATTATGATTTATTTTAGCATTGTTAAAGGGACAACATTTACTAGACTAGGTGCTGTTGCATTTGTCTTATTGTTTTGCATTTATTGATTATGCAAGTCCACTGTATTGGCTGGTCCTTTAAACTGAACTATCATGCTAATAATTTCATTTGTGTCTTCATTTTATTGAATATTTTCGCAAATGAGGGTTAATCTATGTCTTTAGCTTTTTTAGCTAGAAGAATTTTGTGATTTTTAAAAAAAAAAAAAATCCATATTTCCTTTGTTCTAAGATAATCAATTATTTGTTTTATAATTGGATTCAATTCTTAACTGTTACTCTGGGCTTCAAGGTTGAGTTCTAAGACTAAAACTTTAAGCTTATACTAGTTTGGTTGTTCTTATTAAGGAACGAATTCCTGAGTTCTTTCCCAAGTAACATGTCTATAATTGGAGTTCGAAATCAGCTCCCTAATTTTGCGATGTACGTGCCGTATTCCAGCTTGGCTGGTAAGGGGCAGGTTAAGGCTTCTTTGAAATTTATTTTGTCCAAATTTCTTTGAGTTAATTCCAGCAAGGCTAACACTTTCTTTAACTGTGTTTCTGTCCTATATATTTTGGGTACTGTTGAAGCATGGCTAGGCACCCATGGGGTTCAAGCGCTGCTCAGACCTGGAATCTTCTGGGGTATTTCTTCCAGTTTCTTTTGAGGAACCGGGTTTTGGAGTTTTATTCAAACTATTTTGCCTTTTTATGGTCTTTGATAGCATTATTTGTTTTCATTAGATACAATAAATGCATATTTTCATTTTTCTGTTTTCATTCAGATTATTTTCTGAGGATGCGGAATCTCATATGATTCACTTACTCTTCAGGACATAGTTAGAGGATCTTCTTTTCTAAAGCTCTTGATTCCTCACACAAGGGTCACCTTTTTTAGGTTTCCAGATAGTTTGTGTCACTGTCCTTGTCTCTATCAGACAAGGGATAATGTTATTGGGTTCCGTCTATCGGTACCTTTAGTCTCTATTATTTCCTTCAGTTGCTATATATGCATAGAAGTTTTAGGTCTTATGGCCACAGCATTGGATTCAATTCCCTTTGCTCATTTTCTCTAGAAAGAACCTTTCCAGTCTTTTATAAGTGTTGTTTCTTCAAGAACATGGTTGGAGGATCAATTTACCAAAAAGTTCGTTTGATTCCTCAGACAAGGGTAACCTTTTTAGGTTTCCTGATAGATTCAGTGTTCTTGATTCTGTCTCTGACGGACAAGAGGCGTCTGAAATTGGTTTCAGCTTATCGAAACCTTCAGTCTCAATCATTCCCTTCGGTAGCCTTATGCATGGAAATTCTAGGTCTTATGACTGCTGCATTGGACGCGATTCCCTTTGCTCGTTTTCACATGCAACCTCTTCAGCTCTGTATGCTGAACCAGTGGTGCAGGGATTATACAAAGATATCTCAATTAATATCTTTAAAACCGATTGTTCGACACTCTCTGACGTGGTGGACAGATCACCATCGTTTAGTTCAGGGGGCTTCTTTTTGTTCCTCCAACCTAGACTGTGATCTCAACAGATGCAAATCTGACAGGTTGGGGAGCTGTATGGGGGTTTCTGACAGCACAAGGGGTTTGGGAATCTCAGGAGGTGAGATTACCAATCAACATTTTTGGAACTCCGTGCAATTTTCAGAGCTCTTCAGACGTGGCCTCTTCTAAAGAGAGAGTCGTTCATTTGTTTCTAGACAGACGATGTCACAACCGTGGCATATGTCAATCATCAAGGAGGAACTCACAGTCCTCTGGCTATGAAAGAAGTCTCTCGAATACTTGTATGGGCGGAATCCAGCTCCTGTCTAATTTCTGCGGTTCATATCCCAGGTATAGACAATTGGGAAGCGGATTATCTCAGTCGCCAAACACTACATCCGGGGGAATGGTTTCTTCACCCAGAGGTATTTCTTCAGATTGTTCAAATATGGGGACTTCCAGAAATAGATCTGATGGCTTCTCATCTAAACAAGAAGCTTCCCAGGTATCTGTCCAGATCCAGGGATCCTCAGGCGGAAGCAGTGGATGCATTGTCACTTCCTTGGAAGTATCTTCCTGCTTATATCTTTCCGCCTATAGTTCTTTTTCCAAGATTATAAAGGAACGTTCGTTTATTCTGCTGGTGGCTCCAGCATGGCCTCACAGGTTTTGGTATGCGGATCTTGTCCGGATGGCCACTTGCCAACCGTGGACTCTTCCGTTAAGACCAGACCTTCTATCGCAAGGTCCTTTTTCCATCAGGTTCTCAAATCCTTAAATTTGAAGGTATGGAGATTGAACGCTTGATTCTCAATCATAGAGGTTTCTATGACTCTGTGATTAATACTATGTTACAGGCTCGTAAAACTGTATCTAGGAAGATATATTATCGAGTCTGGAAGATTTTCATTTCTTGGTGTTTTTCTCATCTTTTTTCTTGGCATTCTTTTAGAATTCCTAGAATTTTACAGTTTCTTCAGGATGGTTTGGATAAGGTTTGTCTGCAAGTTCCTTGAAAGGTCAAATCTCTGCTCTTTCTGTTCTTTTTCACAGAAAGATTGCTAGTCTTCCTGATATTCATTGTTTTGTACAAGCTTTGGCTCGTATAAAATCTGTTATTAAGTCTATCTCTCCTCCTTGGAGTTTGAATTTGGTTCTGGGGGCTCTTCAAGCTCCTCCGTTTGAACCTATGCATTCGCTGGACATTAAATTACTTTCTTGGAAAGTTTTGTTTCTTTTGGCCATCTCTTCTGCTAGAAGAGTTTCTGAATTATCTGCTCTTTCTTGTGAGTCTCCTTTTCTGATTTTTCATCAGGATAAGGCGGTGTAGCGAACTTCTTTTAAATTTTTACCTAAGGTTGTGAATTCTAACAACATTAGTAGAGAAATTGTGGTTCCTTCATTGTGTCCTAATCCTAAGAATTCTAAGGAAAAGTCGTTGCATTCTTTGGATGTAGTTAGAGCTTTGAAATATTATGTTGAAGCTACTAAGGATTTCCGAAAGACTTCTAGTCTATTTGTTATCTTTTCCGGTTCTAGGAAAGGTCAGAAGGCTTCTGCCATTTCTTTGGCATCTTGGTTAAAATCTTTGTTTCATCATGCCTATGTCGAGTCGGGTAAAACTCCGCCTCAAAGGATTATAGCTCATTCTACTAGGTCAGTTTCTACTTCCTGGGCGTATAGGAATGAAGCTTCAGTTGATCAGATTTGCAAAGCAGCCACTTGGTCTTCTTTGCATACTTTTACTAAATTCTACCATTTTGATGTGTTTTCTTCTTCTGAAGCAGTTTTTGGTAGAAAAGTACTTCAGGCAGCTGTTTCAGTTTGATTCTTCTGCTTATAATTTCAGTTTTTTTCATTATAAGATTTAAACTTTATTTTGGGTGTGGATTTTTTTCAGCGTAATTGGCTGTCTTTATTTTATCCCTCCCTCTCTAGTGACTCTTGCGTGGAAGATCCATATCTTGGGTAGTCATTATCCCATACGTCACTAGCTCATGGACTCTTGCTAATTAAATGAAAGAAAACATAATTTATGTAAGAACTTACCTGATAAATTCATTTCTTTCATATTAGCAAGAGTCCATGAGGCCCACCCTTTTTTGTGATGGTTATGATTTTTTTGTATAAAGCACAATTATTCCAATTCCTTATTTTTTATGCTTTCGCACTTTTTTCTTATCACCCCACTTCTTGGCTATAGGTTAAACTGATTTGTGGGTGTGGTGAGGGGTGTATTTATAGGCATTTTGAGGTTTGGGAAACTTTGCCCCTCCTGGTAGGATTGTATATCCCATACGTCACTAGCTCATGGACTCTTGCTAATATGAAAGAAATTAATTTATCAGGTAAGTTCTTACATAAATTATGTTTTTGTATATTCAAGATAAGGAAATGTGGAATCTGAAACATTCAGTACTATAAACTATTGTCAAGCAAAACAAATATCAAGGGGAATAATAATTCTATGGTTAGAAATAGAATGTTTAAAAATATTTTGGGTATGTTGCTGGAAACCGGCATCTGACAGGATAGTTATGTTCCTATCATCTAAATGCTTTAGGCCAATTGAAATGTTATGTAAACGTCAATGATGATGTATTCAGGACTCTGCTTTTGATTAACTAAACAGTTTTGGTGGCACAGTAGATATTGACATATTGTTTTAAAACATGTGTCAGACATAAGGGATTAAAGGACCAATTGCCGTGTGGGTGTAATGAAACCAGCCTTAAAGGCATAGTAAACACCAAAAATGTTATTGTTTAAAAAGAAAAATAATCCCTTTATTACCCATTCCCCGGTTTTGCATAACCAACACTGTTATAGAAATATACTTTTTACCTCTGTGATTACCTTGTATCTAAGCTTCTGCTGACTGCCTCCTTATCGCAGATCTTTTGACAGACTTGCATTTCAGGCAATTAGTGCTGACTCTTAAAAAACTTCACGTGCATGAGCACAGTGTTATCTATACGAAACACATGAACTAGCGCCCTCTAGCTGTGAAAAATTGTCAAATGCATTCAAATTAGAGGTGGCCTTCAAGGGCTTAGAAATTAGCATATGAGCCTACCTAGGTTTAGCTTTCAACAAGAATAACAAGAGAACAAAGCACATTTGATTATAAAAGTAAATTAGAAAGTTGTTTAAAATTACATGCCCTATCTGAATCATGAAAGTTTAATTTGGACTTTACTATCCCTTTAACAACTTAACCTAAACAAATAAAGACAATACTACAGTTGGAGGTAAGACCGTGTAGGTTGTTTATTAACAAAAGGCACCCCTCAAATAACTTTATTTAGAAAAAAACATCAAGGCCTTTTATTATGAACTTTAAACCTTTAAATAATTTACATGTTTACATGTATATTTTTATATATATATATATATATATATATTATTAACAGGGGCGGCAATGAAGTCCAAATTAACCCATATGAAGCGGGTAGCAGGCCCAGGCAAACTGACACAAAGCAGAACCCAGCTACAACACGGTACTAGACAGAAGGTTTTACGCAAGCTGTTCGGCCCTCCGCAAACCAGGGTGAGATTCCGAAGGCACACACCTGTAGACGTCACTCCCCCCGCAATGACTGTCACTCCTCCCTGCTTTCTATCTGCAGCCTGGGCCAATACCGCCCGCCCACTTTAGGGTGCAACACCGCTTGAACCATAATGGACCTGAGGCCCGGTCAGGCGAACACCAAACCGTCACCAAGGGGAGCTGACTATAAATTACTGGCCCTGGACTGACCCAAAAGACTGTAGGTTGACTAACCCTGTCCGGAGTCAGGGGAACTAGCGCACTAATAACAATTAACCTAATTGCTGCTTAAAGTGAAGGTAAACTTTGATGAATGAAAGCCCGTTTTTTAAAAATACTATTAAAAACAGGGGCACTTTCATTCATCAAAGTTTACAAAGCAGCCGTTTTGATTAAAACGGCTGCTTCCCCCACCTGGAGATCCTCTTTTCACACGTCATCAATGACTAATCCAGCTTCCTCCAATCATGGCTTTCCCCCCCAGGGTAGTCATTGCCTGAGGCCATGCCGTGATTGGAGGAAGCTGGATTAGTCATTGATGACATGTGAAGAGAGGATCTCCATGTGGGGGAAGCTGCTCTGGCTGTGAAAAAAACAAAGGTAAGTTTTTAATCAAAACGGCTGCCTTCTAAACTTTGATGAATGAAAGTGCCCCTGTTTTTAATAGTATTTAAAAAAAAAACGGGCTTTCATTCATCAAAGTTTACCTTCACTTTAACAGAGTTTTTGGGAGGGAGAAGATATGTGACGTCCAGCAGCAGAAAGAGGGCCTACAACTCCTGGAGACCTCTTTTAACCATGAGTAGGAACCCCTCCCTTAGCTATGCAACATTGTTGCAAACCCAACTCCAAGCACACATTTACTCCTCTTCTCTGAGATCCTTAACCCTTAAAGGGACATGAAACCCACATTTTTTCTTTCACGATTTAGAAAGAGCATACAATTATAAACAACTTTCTAATTTACTTCTATTATCTACCTTGCTTCATTCTCTTGATATTATTTGCTGAAAAGCATATCTAGATATGCTTAGTAGCTGCTGATTGGTAGCTGCACATAGATGCCTCCTGTGATTGGTTCACCGTGTGCATTGCTATTTCTTCATTAAAGTATATCTAAAGAATGAAGCAAATTAGGTAATAGAAGTAAATTGGAATGTTGTTTAAAATTGTATTCTCTACCTTAATCACGAAAGAAAATGTTTGGGTATAGTGTCCCTTTAAGTCGTTACTGGCTAAGCGTCAGCCCTGTAATTTAATTTAATACTAATAAAGATTTTGGTTGTAATGGTATGTGATATTAGTGCACTGGGTCATAGGAAAAAGTTTTGAAGAACACTGGTCAGTTTAAAAATATGATGTACGTTTTACTAAATCAGGAAATTTGTGTTTTTAGTAATGAGAGCAAAGTTTGCCAAAAAGGAACTTTTTAAATAAAAATCGAGCATCCAAAATATGCAGTTCAAAATACTCAAAGTGAATGAAAAAAATCTAAACATTGTGCAAAAACTGGTACTAAAGTATTTTCGGATAAACTGTAACATCATTAATGAGGGATCTCAAAGCAAAATAGTGTGGACTGTGGAAGGCACAAAAAAAACAAAAACAAATCTTGACAAAACTGAGTTTTCTGATGGATTGCTTCAATAAACAAATAATGTTCTTCCAGATCAAGCAGTAAATTCCATATGTTTTATTTAGCCCAAAGCATTAAAATTATGCACATATAGCAAAAGTGTAATTTTATGTATACATTTTCTCAATAATCGATTTCTGATGGATTGGTATAGTGTTGAATTTAAAAAAATCAAGGGCCCGATCCGATATGCAGCGTCGCCCGCAAAAGCCGTCAACGCCAAATATTGCGCTGGTTTGGTATCCTATATACGGCGTAACCTAGAAGTTACGCTCATATATTTCTGCCTTCAGCCGTAGTTTTTTGGCCCATAGACAGGTATACCAAACCAGCGCAGTTTGGTATCCAATATACAGCTTAAGGACTTAAGTGGCGAAAATGGAGAAATCTTACTCCATTTTCACCTTGCCACAAAATGCAGGCGTAGTAAGCCTTACGCTGAGTATTGGAGCCCCGTAACTCCCTAAACTACCTGCAAAATAAAACCTAACACATGTGCAATGTCTATCTACCTGTCAACCACAATCCCCCGTCGCAATCCCTAATAAAGTGTTTAACCCCTAAACCGCCGCTACCGGACCCGCCGCCACCTACATTAAATGTCTAACCCCCTAATGTGATCCCCCTACACTGCCGCCACCTACATTAAAATTATTAACCCCTAATGTAATCCCCCTACACCGCAGCCATCTATATTAAAATTATTACCCCCTAATGTGAGCCCCCTACCCCGCCGCCACCTATTTTAACTACATTACCCCCTAATCTAATCCCCCTACACCGCCGCCACCTATAATAAATGTATTACCCACTAAAATACTAAAATGTCCCTACCCTAAACTAAATTACAAATAGCCCTGAAAAGGACTTTTTGCGTGGCATTGCCCCAAAGTAACCAGCTCTATTACCAACCCTTAAAAGGGCTTTTTGCGGGGCATTGCCCCAAAGTAACCAGCTCTAATACCAGCCCTTAAAAGGGCCTTTTGCGGGGCATTGTCACAAAGTAATCAGCTCTTTTACCTGTAATCTGACCCCCCTACACCGCCGCCACCTATAATAAATGTATTACCCCCTAATCTAATCCCTCTACACCGCTGCCACCTAAAATAAATGTATTACCCCCTAAAATACTAAAATGTCCCTACCCTAAACTAAATTACAAATAGCCCTGAAAAGAGCCTTTTGCGTGGCATTGCCCCAAAGTAACCAGCTCTATTACCAGCCCTTAAAAGGGCCTTTTGCGGGGCATTGCCCCAAAGTAACCAGCTCTATTTTCCAGCCCTTAAAAGGGCCTTTTGCGGGGCATTGTCACAAAGTAATCAGCTCTTTTACATGTAATCTGACCCCCCTACACCGCCGCCACCTATATTAAATATATTAACCCCTAATCTAATCCCCCTACACCGCCGCCACCTATATTAAATATATTAACCCATAATCTGACCCCCCTACACCGCCGCCACCTATATTAACTATATTAACCCTAATTATATTAGGGTTAATATAGTTAATATAGTTATTATATTATATATATTATTAATATAGTTAATAATTAATATAGTTATTATATTATATATATTAAATATATTAACCCTATCTAACCCTAACACCCCTAACTTAATTATTATTGCAATAAAGCTAAATAATATTAATCTTATTAACTAAAATATTCCTATTTAAAACTAAATACTTACCTATAAAATAAACCTAAAGATAGCTACAATATAATTAATAATTACATTGTAGCTATTTTAGGGTTTATATTTATTTTACAGGTAACTTGGTATTTATTTTAACTAGGTACAATAGCTATTAAATAGTTTATAACTATTTAATATCTACCTAGTTAAAATAATTACCAATTTACCTGTAAAATAAATCCTAACCTAAGTTACAAATACACCTACACTATCAATAAATTAATTAAATAAACTACAATTATCTAAACTAAAATATAATTAAATACACTAAACTAAATTACAAAAAAAACAAAACACTAAATTACAAAAAATAAAAAAAGGTTACAAGAATTTTAAGCTAATTACACGTAATCTAAGCCCCCTAATAAAATAACAAATCCCCCCAAAATATAAAAATGTCCCTACCCTAAACTAAATTACAAAAAGTAATCAGCTCCATTACCAGCCCTTAAAAGGGCCTTTAGTGGGGCATTGCCCCAAAGTAATCAGCTCTTTTACCTGTAAAAAAAAAGAACAACCACCCCCCCATTACAACCCACCACCCACACACCCCTACTCTAAAACCCACCCTATCCCCCCTTAAAAAAACCTAAGTCTAACCCCCAAGTGCTCCTTACCTGTCCTGAAGACCGGCGGAGAAGGTCCTGTTCCAGGCGGAGAAGTCTTCTTCCAGGCGGCGACCTCTTCTTCCAGGAACCAGCCGGCGCGGAACGGAGGAGTTGAAGACCGATGACCGCGGAACTGAAGACCGGCGATGCAGGAACTGAAGATCGGCGACGCTGGAACTGAAGACCGGAGCCATGGAGCATGGAGGATCCTCTTCATACGATCACCGCCGTACACTGAATCGGAATTCAAGGTACGCGATTAAAAATGGCGTCCCTTGAATTCCTATTGGCTGATTTGAGCCTTCAAATTCAAATCAGCCAATCGGATGAGAGCTACTTTAATTCTATTGGCTGATTAGAATAGCCAATAGAATTACAGTAGCTCTCATCCGATTGGCTGATTTGAATTTGAAGGCTCAAATCAGCCAATAGGAATTCAAGGGACGCCATTTGTAATCGCGTACCTTGAATTCCGATTTAGTGTACGGCGGCGATCATATGAAGAGGATCCTCCACGCTCCATGGCTCCGGTCTTCAGTTCCAGCGTCGCCGATCTTCAGTTCCAGCGTCGCCGATCTTCAGTTCCTGCATCGCCGGTCTTCAGTTCCAGAGAGGACGGTCTTCAGTTCCGCGGCCATCGGTCTTCAACTCCTCCGCTCCGCGCCGGCTGGTTCCTGGAAGAAGAAGAGGTCGCCGCCTGGAAGAAGACTTCTCTGCCTGGAACAGGACCTTCTCCGCCGGTCTTCAAGACAGGTAAGGAGAACTTGGGGGTTAGACTTAGGTTTCTTTAAGGGGGGATAGGGTGGGTTTTAGAGTAGGGGTGTGTGGGTGGTGGTTGTAATGGGGGGTGGTTGTTCTTTTTTTTTTTACAGGTAAAAGAGCTGATTACTTTGGGGCAATGCCCCACAAAAGGCCCTTTTAAGGGCTGGTAATAGAGCTGATTACTTTTTGTAATTTAGTTTAGGGTAGGGACATTTTTTTATTTTGGGGGTTTTTGTTATTTTATTAGGGGGCTTAGATTAGGTGTAATTAGCTTAAAATTCTTGTAATCTTTTTTATTTTTTGTAATTTAGTGTTTGTTTGTTTTTGTAATTTAGTTTAGTGTATTTAATTATATTTTAGTTTAGATAATTGTAGTTTATTTAATTAATTTATTGATAGTGTTGGTGTATTTGTAACTTAGGTTAGGATTTGTAACTTAGGTTAGGTAGCTATTAAATAGTTATTAACTATTTAATAGCTATTGTACCTAGTTAAAATAAATACCAAGTTACCTGTAAAATAAATATAAACCCTAAAATAGCTACAATGTAATTATTAATTATAATGTAGCTATCCTAAGGTTTATTTTATAGGTAAGTATTTAGTTTTAAATAGGAATATTTTAGTTAATAAGATTAATATTATTTAGCTTTATTGCAATAATAATTAAGTTAGGGGTGTTAGGGTTAGATAGGGTTAATATAGTTAATATATATAATAGAGCTGCAACAACTAATCGGCATAATCGATAATAATCGATTATGAAAATAGTTGTCAACGAATCTCATAATCGATTAATCGGTTTGCAATTAGTTGGTCTGTGCATGACACGAGCTGCTTCACTCCAATGAGCTCCTGCACATGGTTTTGTGTTTTATGGTTATGCCCTTAGCCTAAAGGACATCTACAGACGTTCACTCTATACTTTTTCAGGACACTATAAGTTTCTTTTTAAGTTTACAACTACTCCTACTTATGTGCAACCCAGAAATAATAGGAGTCATAATGTGGATTGTTTATATTAAATCAAGTGATTTGGGACTATGCTTTGCATGATATAGTGCTGAGCTTGTTATTTACACCTAGCCCTAGATTGATGGCATTTGTTATATGAATTAATGTCACTATTACCTGTTTACACAATTTTTAGTGGATCGCTTGCTATTGCTGATTATATGTACTGTATAGATAAATGTGTAAGGCTGTATCCTGTTACTGATATATAGTCTTTAGCTCTTTTGCCTTTTTTTGTTGTTGTTTTTTTTAATATTTTTAATTAAATGGATATGTATCAAATTCAACCTCTGTAAGTATATATCTGTTATTTTAAGAGTGCACTAGATATCGTCTCCCCTAACCTTATAGCTGGTTGTTTACCATTGCAAATAGATATTCAAGATATTTTTATGTCAGAATGAAGTCCAGGCTTACTTTATTAAGAAGCCCCTTGCATTGGTAAGAGCTAACAAAGATAAATAGACCACCTTGGTGAAATTGGTAAAACCCTACTTATGCATCCCAGGCACCTCAACACCATCTAAGCGCCTCTTCTCTGCTGAAGGCAAAATAGCTGCAAAAAGAGAGCCATCCTCAGCCAGGAGCATGTGAATATGTTGACATTTTTGCATTTCAATGCAAAGTTTCTGAAAGACTGAATAACAGAATGTTATAAACAGTGATAGTCTACCTACCTCTTACTAGTTCTACCTCTTTTTAAACAGTTTGTGGTTTTGTTTTGCTTAATTATAAAAAAAAATTCTACTGCTTAACAAATTGGACCAACAGTTGTGTTAATGTAAAGTTTTAGTCTGAAGTTTATATTTATAACACTCAGTATGTGGATTTTATTTAAAATATAGGAAAAAAGGATTTATTTATTTTTTATCCGATTAGTCGATTAATCGAAAAAATAATCGGCCGATTAATCGATTATGAAAATAATCGTTAGTTGCAGCCCTAATATATAATATAATAACTATATTAATTATTAACTATATTAATAATATATATAATATAATAACTATATTAACTATATTAACCCTAATATAATTAGGGTTAATATAGTTAATATAGGTGGCAGCGGTGTAGGGTGATTAGATTAGGGGTTAATATATTTAATATAGGTGGCGGCGGTGTAGGGGGATTAGATTACAGGTAAAAGAGCTGATTACTTTGTGACAATGCCCCGCAAAAGGCCCTTTTAAGGGCTGGTAATAGAGCTGGTTACTTTGGGGCAATGCCACACAAAAAGCCCTTTTCAGGGCTATTTGTAATTTAGTTTAGGGTAGGGACATTTTAGTATTTTAGTGGGTAATACATTTATTATAGGTGGCGGCGGTGTAGGGGGATTAGATTAGGGGTTAATACATTTAATATAGGTGGCGGCGGGGTAGGGGGATTAGATTAGACGGTAATGTAGTTAATATAGCTGGCGGCGGGGTAGGGGGCTCACATTAGGGGTAATAAATTTAATATAGATGGCGGCGGTGTAGGGGGATTACATTAGGGGTTAATAATTTTAATGTAGGTGGCGGCGGTGTAGGGGGATCACATTAGGGGGTTAGACATTTAATATAGGTGGCGGCGGTGTAGGGGGATTAGATTAGGGGTTAATAATTTTAATATAGGTGGCGGCGGTGTAAGGGGGTCAGATTAGGGGGTAGTACATATAATGTAGGTGGCGGCAGGGTAGGGGGCTCACATTAGGGGGTAATATAGTTAAAATAGGTGGCGGCGGTGTAGGGGGATCATATTAGGGGGTAATATAGTTAATGTAGCTGGCGGCGGGGTCCGGGAGCGGCGGTTTAGGGGTTAATATATTTATTGTTAGGAGTGAGAGGGGGATTTGCGGATAGAGGGATATACGTGTCGGGCTATGTTTGGGAGGCGTGTTAGACAGTTACGGGTGATTTTATATTTTAGTTAGTTTTTGTAGGCGGCGGCAGTTTCTAAAGTGCCGTAAGTCACTGGCGACTCCAGAAATTTGTACTTACGCAGATTTCTGGACATCGTTAGTTTGTCAGACTTACGGCACTTTAGCATCTGACGGCGCCGTATATGAGATAGCTCGAGTTGCGAGCTGAAACTACGGGCAGCGCAGGTTTCCACGCTTGCGCCAAAACCTGCACCGTATATCGGATCGCGCCCCAAGTGCTTCAAATTTCCCTTCTGAATGATTTAAACCAATTTCCAATAGAATAGCTGGTTTAAACTAAAAGGGTGCAAATTAAGCTGAAACTCGCTGACAGGACATGTTTTTGTATGGACGACTGCATCAAACTGGAACTCACTAGAAAATAACAATATAGGTTCACAATGAAAGATAGATCAATTTAAAAAATAAAAAATAAATTTGCTGTGTCAGTTACCCTTCAATCTTTTGATTTTCCAGCAATTATATTTGTGATTTCTTTCTACAGAATCTGGCATTTTTATTTGTGGATTCCTTTTAGTTACAGAGCTCCTGTGACCACTAGGCTGGTCTTGTGCTACATGAAAAGGGCTGCGCAGATCAGATTTAGGAGCCTGGCAGACGCCAACAAGGTATAAATCAACTTAATGCAGCTGTCAAGTGCATTCTTTGTTTTACTTCACACTGCATAGAGATGTTGCACCTGTTCCTTTAAATTGAGTGATCTTGCCTTCAAGGCTGGGAAAAGAGCCTTCCCATGAAATGTAATTATTATTATTTGCATCTACAGAGATGTTATATTCCATATTGCTAAACAATGTGGTTTATAACTAAATGGTTTCATAAATATATACAGGAAGAGGTTAGCCCTGCTTCAAAAAAATATTTCAGAAGCATATATGTAAAATAAGCTAAATGTTTGTTATTTTTAAATAGAAAAAAATATAGTTCACATTCAAAGTTAATTTATATAGAAAAACATCATCTTCCCTTTTCACTAAAGCACTTGTATGGGCACAAGATGGATGCCAAAATTGTATCAGTGAGTTTGGTCTACCACATCTGCCTGGAAGCTGTACTGTTAATCAATTAATCTGTAAGATAAAATAATAAATAATCAGTAAGAATATGTTTTTAGAAATCCCTAACTTATAGGAGATCCCTGAAGGGCCACCCTAAGGCTGAGGGGTTTAAACAATATCTATCCTCAAACCATACAGGGCAGCAGCAAAAAAATAATAATAACATTATAGTCTATGGGTCTATGTCATACGTCCCTAAGCTCTTCCTATTATACAGAATGCTGCTTTTAAACCATGTTTGTGTTGTATGTTCCAGGCCCGGACTGGCCATAGGCCATACAGGGCAAATGCCCGGTGGGCTGGGCTCTTATGTGGGCCTTGCTGCTATATAAAGGCCCCACCATCTCTTAATATGGGTAACAATAGGAAAGCTGCTACAGTCTGCCTATTTTGTAAAGCAAAAAGTACATTTTCTGTCTTGCTGTTAATCAGAGGTGCTGCAGAATGAGTCTATTATGGCTACCTAAACCAAAGTAGATTCCCCTTAGGGAGACCCTGGGAGCATCTGAGCCAAACTGTATCCTTTAATATCCATAGATTGTCTCAATCAATCACCACTTATACCCAATAGAACTTTGTTGTGTGATAGTATAAGTATATCAACATATGTGCAAGTGGTGTATTAGCGGTGTGAATTGGCAGCTTACCCCCACTTATTCGGCTTCAAATGTGACTAATGCTTGGAAATCTGGAAAAGCGATTTGAACTTGGAGGTTACACCCATCCTGGGACTCCTTTTGGCTGGTGTTTGCTTGGAGCTGCTCTTGCTCAACAAGCCTCTAACTCTCTCAGCCGACACGGGTCCTCCTCGACATCCCTCAGGGCAGGCGAAACTCTGCTCCGGGTATTGACGTCACTCACGTCACTCACGGCAGCCGGCTTCAGGGGGTATGGCATTCACCGCTCTCTGATTTTCCCAGTTCCAGGTAAAAATAAGAATAAATCCAGATGGCAGCGGTTCTTTGGGAATAGTGTTGGGTCCAGATCACATGCTGATGCTTCACTCCATATTAAGGCCAAAAATGTTACAGAAAAAATAAGACTTGGGGAGCATCGTTGTAGAAAAATAAAACTTGACTTGTATTCAATACAGATTAAAACCTGAAGCATACAAAAGTACCCATGTCATCAAGGGAACAGCTGTTCCCTTGATGACATGGGCACTTTTGTATGCTCCCCAAATCTTATTTTTTCTATGGCTACCTAGCTGACAGAAGTCTAACTGATGTGGGCTGCTCTGCCTTTAAATGCCCAGCCCTATTTTTGTTCCCAGTCCGGTCCAGGTATGTTCATTACCACAGGGTGTAAGATTAGTAGCAGTTCTAGTGAGCATCTAAGGGTGCTAAGCCCTCCAAACATCACTGCAGTACCCTCCTTACTGAAATGTTAGTAGCATTTGCAAGGTAGTCCATTTATTTACATGTGGGCATAAGGAGTATTTAAAGGGACATTCCAGCCTAAATTGGAATCCACATGGATGCATTTCAGTTTTGAATATAAGCATTTTTGTAATATACATGTATTAACAAAAATGCTTCTAATAAAAGTTATAGTTGTTTCAAAAGTGTATTTAGGTATGCACCGTGCACCAGCATTTTAAACACAGCACTTGCTCAGCAAACCTAAGGTGCTTGTACCATCTGGTAATGACTCATTTTTTAACTTGATATATAACATTATGCCAACCTGTGTTAGCTCCCTCAGATATTGAGGAAAAGGTTGAACAGATATTTATCTATAAATAAGAATAACTATGAAAATAGAATATAATTAAACTCCACTTGCTAGATATTTTTGGCCTAACCATATAGGGAAATATAAATAATCTGCATGTGGATATTATGCTGGTTTGAGGCACAAGTGCAGGTACAGAACTGACAGAATTACTTCTTGGGGTTAAATTACTTTAAGGCTGAGTTGCAATTTCAGGACAGGAAGGAAGAGCCTTAAAGCTATAAATTCTCAATGGGATTCTCTTTGTTTGAAAAGCTTGTTGTGTCTAAAATTTTCTTATAAACTCTGTGCATGAGTCAGACCTTCCATTCTAGAACAGCTTTCCTGCTCCCAGGAGTAACATTTTTAAGATTTTAATAAAGGGACAGTAAAGGGAAATTGTAGTGAAAAAATATTACTCTATATGCTCTAATTCATTAATAAGGGTAAGTCATGTATGCACTACTCACCATGGAACCCTTGCAAAGGTAGTTATACACATAGTTAAAGGGACAGTCTAAACCAGAATTTTTATTGTTTAAAAAGATAGATAATTATTATTATTATTATTATCAGGTATTTGTAGAGCGCCAACAAATTCCGCAGGGCTGTAAACATAGTCGGTGTACAGGATAGCTTTTGTAGGGGTCAAGTGGGTAGAGGGCCCTGCCGAGAGTTTCACTGTTGTAGTCGGCTCTTATGAAGCGATCAGTAAACAGCTGGGCCCATAGGCTTACATTCTAAGAGGTTCAAGGGGAAAGCTATGGAGTTAGGAAAGGTTAGTGTTGGCTGTATGCATCCCTGAATAGTAGAGTTTTTAGGGAATGCTTGAAGCTGTTAAAACTAGGGGAGAGTCTTATGGAGCGAGGCAGGGAATTCCAAAAGATGGTGGCCAGTCTGGAGAAGTCCTGTAAACAGGAATGTGAGGAAGTAACAAGAGAGGAGGAGAGGAGGAAATCCTGAGCTGATCGAAGGGGACGGGAGGGAGAGTATCTGGAGACAAGTTCTGAGATGTAGGGGGGAGCAGTGCAGTTGAGAGCTTTGTATGTCAGAGTAAGGATTTTATGTTTAATCCTAGAGGCAAGAGGAAGCCAGTGAATGGATTGGCAGAGAGGTGCAGCAGATGAAGAGCGACGAGTAAGGAAGATGAGCCTGGCAGAGGCATTCATAATGGATTGTAAAGGAGCTATGCGGCAGCTAGGTAGACCAGAGAGGATGGAGTTGCAGTAGTCGAGGCGGGAAAGGATGAGAGAGTGGATTAAAATCTTGGTTGTATCTTGTGTAAGGAAATGTCTAATTTTAGTGATGTTTTTAAGGTGGAAGCGGCAGGCTTTAGCCAAAGACTGAATGTGAGGAGTGAAGGAAAGATCTGAGTCAATTGTGACCCCAAGACATCGGGCGTGCAGGGTAGGGGTAATGATGGAATTATCAACAGTTATAGAAATTTTGGGGGTGGAGACATTGGAAGAAGGGGGAAAAATATGGAGTTCAGTTTTGGAGAGATTTAGCTTAAGTTAGTGAGAGGACATCCAAGATGAGATGTGAGAAAGACAGTTAGTGACACGGGTTAGTAAGGAAGGAGGTAGGTCTGGTGCAGAGAGGTAGATTTGGGTGTCATCGGCATACAAATGGTATTGAAACCCATGGGACTTTATTAAGGAACCTAGTGATGACGTGTAGATTGAAAAGAGAAGAGGACCAAGGACAGAGCCTTGAGGTACCCCAACAGAAAGTGGTAACGGGGCAGAGGATGCTCCGGAGAAGGCTACACTAAATGTACGGGTAGTCAGATAGGAAGAGAACCACAAGAGAGCCGTGTCACAGATGCCGAAGGATTGGAGGGTTTGGAGCAGAAGAGGATGGTCAACAGCAATTGTCCTTGACATTTGCTGTCTCTGTAGAGTGATGGGAAAGAAATCCAGATTGCAGTGGGTCAAGAAGAGAGTTTAGTGTAAGGAAATGGGATAGACGTGCATAAACTAGCTTTTCGAGGAGCTTTGAGGCAAGAGGGAGTAGGGAAATAGGGCGGTAGTTGGATGGGGAGGTTGGATCGATGGATGGTTTTTTGAGTATAGATGTGACCAGTGCATGTTTTAGAGATGAGGGAAATATACCAGTGCTGAGGGAGAGGTTGAAAATGTGTGTGAGTATGTGGGTGAGGGTAGAAGAGAGGGAGGGGAGTAGCTGTGAGGGGATTGGGTCGAGGGGACAGGTAGTGAGGTGGGAGGACAGTATAAGGGCAGAATCTTCATCCTCGTTAACAGGGGCAAAAGAGCTGCATTTTTGGATATTTGGGTTTTGGGTGATTGTGAGCTTTTGAGGGGGTGGGAGATTGGAAGTATGTTGAGAGCTGATACCTTTGTTACCCATTCCCTAGTTTTGCATAACCAACACAGTT
Source organism: Bombina bombina (assembly GCF_027579735.1). NCBI lineage: Eukaryota > Metazoa > Chordata > Amphibia > Anura > Bombinatoridae > Bombina > Bombina bombina. The sequence goes on along the minus strand of NC_069499.1, from coordinate 975,601,704 downwards.
ATATAAATACACTTTTTACCTCTGTGATTATATTGTATCTAAGCCTCTGCAAACTGCCCCCTTATTTCAATTCTTTTGACAGACATGCATTATAGCCGATCAGAGCTGGCTCACTGGATCTCCACATACGTGAGCACAGTTTTATCTATATGACACACATGAACTGACACCCTCTAGTGGTGAAAAACTGTCAAAATGCCCTGAGAGAAGAGGCGGCCTTCAAGGGCTTAGAAATTAGCATATGAACCTTCTAGGTTTAGCTTTCAACTAAAAATACCAAGAGAACAAAGCAAAATTGGTGATAAAAGTAAATTGGAAAATTGTTTAAAATTACATTCTCTATCTGAATCATGAAAGTTTATTTTGGACTAGACTGTCCCTTTAAAGTTCTTCTGAGGATCCACAAGCATTGCAGTCCCCAAGCTAAACACAGCTGATTAGTGAGATTGTGAGTCTGTCACTGCTGATTGGCAGTTGGATGCCTTTGTGGAGTTAAAAGCATTAGAGTTCCTTGGTTAGTAGTGCAGAAATGACATGTTTTAATGAATTAGAAAATGCAATTTTTCCACAAAAATGTCCCTTAAAGCTAAAAATGTAATTCAATAACATTATTAGTTTAATATTGACTTGTATGACCCTGTTTTATTCAATCACAGATTTAAAGGGAAATGTTATATATATATCAGACCTCCACACTGTTCCTATTTGAGAGGGACAGTCCGGATTCTGAGCTCTGTCCCACTGTCTTGCAGAACTTCCCTTAACCCCACCCATGGAACTCCCAGACACACCTACAAACTGCTCAGAGACACCCTCTGACCAATTAAACAGTAAGAGAAAGTCACAAAAGATGTGTCACTTAATTACTCATAGGAGGCGCTCTGATAGCAAACCAGCACAATAAAGATAAAGGGAACAAGCAACCCCTGATATACCATACAAAGGGTAAAGCACAAAGGATTAAGCACAAACCAGCAAAAAAAGGATCAATTTTATTTGCAAAAAAGAGGAATGGCCATGGGGACCAGGTTTGCCCCAAGTTTTGCAAACCTCTATATGGGTATCTTTGAGGAGAAATGTATCTATGGTGGCTTTATAGATGACCTGATTCTAATTTGGAAAGGTGGGATGTCAGAGGCCAATGAATTTATACAGACATCCCAACTCTCCCTGAAATTCAGGGAGTCTCCCTGATTGTAATAGCGGCTCCCTGATGCCAGCAAATGGAATGCAATCTCCCTGAAACTCCAAGTACCATGATCCAATGTGGCCCAAATCCGGAAAAGTGTTTCTTTAAGGAATGCCTTTAGTTGCTGGGACGTTATAGAATCCTCAAAGCATGCATCAATAACCAAAAAGCCACCACTGATTTTAATAAAATAAAACACAAATACTACCAACAAGCGTACGATCACTGGAAAATAGGTTTGTTGTATGTAGTTGTGCAATAAAGCTACATTTTTTTAATGTGGCTTTAGTGGGAAGCTAATTTAATGATAAGTCTCTATCTTATTTAGGGTTTCAAGGTGTCCAATATATAACTGGGAGGGGGGTGGCGGCACAGTAGCGGGTGAAGCCATGTCCCTGAAATTAGTTTTTGCAGGTTGGGATGTCTGATTTATAGAACATCTTAATTCCAATTATATGGGTTTATCTTTTACTAGCTGTATACAAAGTCAGTCTGTTGTATATTTAGACCTTGCATTATTGTTTTCTAACACTGGGATTATTGAATCACAAACACATTTTAAAACTGTGGATTGTAACAGTTTCTTGAATTTTAAAAGTAACCACCACCGGCCTTGGAAAACTAATGTCCCAAATGGACATTTCAAGCATATCAGGAGAAACTGTAGTAATCTAATCACATATGATAAGCAAAGTGAAATTCTAAAAAATTGTTTTATAGATAAAGGTTACCCATTGGAAATCATTGAAGAAGGCTATTTAAGAGCTAGATCAAATAAGAGAGATCTAACACCAAAAAAAATCAAAGGAAAGTAAACACCAGGAAAAAGATAGTGTAGGTTCTAATAATTTGATGTTCATTATGCAATATAATAGTCATTATGGAGCAATTAGGCAATCTATAAACAAATATTGGGGTAAACTTAAAAAAGATCCAAAATTGTTTTATAAAGGGCACCGACCCTCAAAAACCATCTAGCACCTAGTCAGGTAGTGAAACATGCCCTTAGGCCCTATGATAAAATTGCAAGAACAATCTGATTTGCAATAATAGTACAAAAACTGGATCCTTTAAATGCAGGATAAAAAACTGCAAAATGTGTAAATTTATTACACATGGGAAAACCACATATAAATCTGACCTATTATAATAGGGTAGGTTAATGAATAGTTTAATATAGTTTTATGTAATTTAATGTAATTTTAGTATAATAGTTAGGGTAGGTTAATTAATAGTTTAATATAGTTTATTTTAATTCTAAAGGTAGTTTAAATTTATTATAAGATAGGGATGAGTTAACATTTATTGTAAAGTTAGCGGGTTGTTAGGGTTAGGGGTTAATAGGTTCATTTAGTTTATGGCGATGTGGGGGGCTGGCGGTTTAGGGGTTAATAGGTTTAGTAAATGGTAGTGATGTGGGAGGCCAGGGGTTTAGGGGTTAATACATTTATTTAGTTGCGGAGGGGTCTGGGAGCGGCGGTATAGAGGTTAATAACTTTATTTAGTTGCGGTGGGCTCGGGGAGCAGCGGTATAGGGGTTAATATATTTATTTCGTTGCAGTGGGGTCTGGGAGCGGCGGAATAGGGGTTAATAACTTTATTTAGTTGCGGCGGGGTCCGGGAGCGGCGGGATAGGGGTTAATATTTTTATTTAGTTGCAGTGGTGTCGGGGAGCGGCGGAATAGGGGTTAATACATTTTATTTAGGTTGCGGCAATGTCGGGGCGGCAGATTAAGGGTTGTTTAGACTTGGGGCTTATGCTAGGGTGTTAGGTGTAAACGTAACTTTTATTCTACCATAGAAATCAATGGTATATCTAGCAGCATCGAACATAAGCTTTCGCTGCTTTCAGACTCCCATTGATTCCTATGGCATCCGCAGCCTCCAGGGTGGCAGATTGAAAATCAGGTACGCTGGGCCGGAATAGTGGCAAGCGTACCTGTTAGAAAGTTGATAACTTGCAAAAGTTGTCAGATAGTGCCGAATTTGTATTAGGAACATCTGTAATGACGTAAGCATCGATCTGTGTCGGACTGAGACCGGCGGATCGTATGTTACATCACCAATTTCAACTTTTGCCGGTCTGTAGGCTTTGATAAATAGGGCGAATCAGGCTTGCCACAATTACGCTGCGGAATTCCAGCGTATTTGCGGTTGACAGCTTGATAAATAGGCCTCATAGTGTATAGAAAATCACATCATTATACAGCACAGTGTGCTCACTGCCACTGTATAAAATCTCAGTGCTAAATTTATTGAGCTGCATTCACAGCTTTTTGGGCTATGTGGAGTAAGTTTGCAGAAGGGAGTCTGCTGGCACATATTTAAGAAGCAGAAACCACTTATTTTACCTCACCACCATCTCAGAGGTGGCAATATCAACCACTCGATCATTCAGGGTGACTTACATTCTCTGCTCTAGTTCAATTAGTTGGGCATAGGCGGCATTGCACAAGAATCCGTACAGCACTGGATTGGCTATATACTGGAAGCAGTTCTTCGCTGGTTTGAGTAAGTCCAGTAATGCAGGTGCAGGTAAGTGTGGGGGAAGTTGTTCAGTGTTTGGCATCTGCTTAGCCTGTAGGCTATTATTAGGTTCTTACATATGGGTATATCATCGTCTGGGGACCATTATGTCAGGTATTGTATATGGCATGGATATACTGTACAAGTAACTACAAAAGATACAATAGAAAGGAGCACTACCTGCAAAATATGACAAGAAAATAAGATATAAAAATAAATAATAGTTGTACTTATCATTAAAACAAAATAAGTACAAAAAATGTCACAAAGTCCTCCAATAAAATAAACCAGTTTCCTGTGTTCCAGTAACCGGGATTAGCAAGATGGGTTGCTATAATCATCCAGAACGCCTCCATTAGCACACCAGAGTGCTTTAACCAAATTTGAGTACCCTGTTTAACATATTAGATCCTTCATCATCATCATTTGATTGATCCAAACATGCGGCAACTCTTTTTGGTTTGGATGTTTTTTTGGATATACAAGTACCTTATTTCACCCTATGTAGGCTTCAAGGTGTGTTATTTTATATTTATTAATAGCACATGTCCACTTATTAGCGCATGATGTTTTTTTCCCTGAGTGTCAACTCAGTTTTTGTTTGCTTTTATTTTGTTGTTAGTGCACGTCGGCGTATGCGCATGTTGGTATTTTTTTGTGCCTTTAATCATCTTTACATATCGCACATGCACTGATAGACACGCTATTTGATGTATTAATATCAACACCTAGATTACGAGTTTTGTCGGTAAAGCCGTGCGGGGCTAACGCTCAGTTTCAGCTCACCACACACCTACAGACAACGCTGGTATTACAGGTTTTTTTCAACTCGACGTTAGCCTCTAAAAAGTGAGCGAAGAGCAAAATTTAGATCCATATCTCACCTCAATACCAGCGCTGCTTATGGTAGCGGTGAGCTGGCTAAACGTGCTCGTGCACGAGTTCCCCATAGGAAACAATGGGGCAGAAAAAAACCTAACACCTGCAAAAAAGAAGTGTCCAGCTCCTAACGCAGCCCCGTTGATTCCTATGGGGAAACACTTTTTATGTCTACACCTAACACCCTAACATGAACCCCGAGTCTAAACACCCCTAATATTACACTTATTTACCCCTAATCTGCCGTCCCTGACATCGCCAATACCTGCTTTATATTATTAACCCCTAATCTGCCACTCCGGACACCGCCGCCACATTACACTTATGAACCCCTAATCTGCTGCCCCCAACATCGCCGCCACCTACATTATAGTTATTAACCCCTAATTTGCCCCCCCAACGTCGCTGCAACTATATTAAATGTATTAACCCCTAATCTGCTGCCGCCAATGTCACCGCCTCTATAATAAAGTTATTAACCCCTAAACCTAAGTCTAACCCTAAGTCTAACACCCCCTAACTTAAATATAATTTAAATACATCTAAATAAAATAACTATCATTAACTAAATTATTCCTATTTAAAACTAAATACTTACCTATAAAATAAACCCTAAGCTAGCTACAATATAACTAATAGTTACATTGTAACTATCTTAGGGTTTATTTTTATTTTACAGGCAACTTTGTATTAATTTTAACTAGGTACAATAGTTATTAAATAGTTATTAACTATTTACTAACTACCTTACCTGTAAAATAGAACCTAACCTAAATTACATTAACACCTAACACTACACTATAAATAAATAAATTAACTAAATTAAATACAATTAATTACAATTAAATTAAATAAACTAAAGCACAAAAAACCCCACTAAATTACAAAAAATAATAAAATAATTACATTTTTTAAGATAATTATACCTAATCTAATCCCCCTAATAAAATAAAAAAGCCCCCCAAAATAAAAAAAGCCCTACCCTATACTAAATTACAAATACCCCTTAAAAGGGCCTTTTGCTGGGCATTGGCCTTAAGTAATCAGCTCTTTTACCTGTAAGAAAAAATACAATACCCCCCCAACATTAAAACCCACCCGATCCCCCCTTAATAAAACCTAACACTAACCCCTTGAAGATCACCCTACCTTGAGACGTCTTCACCCAACCGGGCAGAAGTGGTCCTCCAAAGGGGCAGAAGTCTTCATCCAATCCGGGCAGAAGAGGACCTCCAGACGGGCAGAAGTCTTCATCCAGGCGGCATCTTCTATCTTCATCCATCCGGAGCGGAGCGGGTCCATCTTCAAGCCAGCCGACGCGAAGCATCCTCTTCCAATGACATCCAAATGAAGAATGAAGGTTCCTTTAAATGACATCATCCAAGATGGCGTCCCTTGAATTCCGATTGGCTGATAGGATTCTATCAGCCATTCGGAATTAAGGTAGGAAAAATCCTATTGGCTGATGCAATCAGCCAATAGGATTGAGCTCGCATTCTATTGGCTGATTGGAACAGCCAATAAAATGCAAGCTCAATCCTATTGGCTGATTGGATCAGCCAATAGGATTGAACTTCACGAGCACGAGCACAGTGTTATCTATATGAAATACGTGAACTAACACCCTCTAGTGGTGAAAAACTGTTGAAATGCAATCTGAAAAGAGGTGGGCTTCAAGGTCTAAGAAATTAGCATATGAACCTCCTAGGTTAAGCTTTCAACTAAGAATACCAAGAGAACAAAGCAAAATTGGTGATAAAAGTAAATTGGAAAATTGTTTAAAATTACATGCTCTATCTGAACCATGAAAGATTATTTTGGCCTAGACTGTCCCTTTAAGTCTCTGGTGAGGAGGTAAGGCTTTTATTACTTCCAAGAGCAGCTTTATTTGTGTGTAATATTACTTTGCTTATCCTGCCTTTATTTTTGTTGTGATGTTTAAATCATTGTTTGTCTTTTGATTTACTGATTACCAGCCTGTTATTTTTTTTTTTATTTATTATGGAGCATGCTGATCCTGTCCCCTAATACTAGTACCTCAGAAGTTAGATCCTCTTAACACTTTCCTACTAATATTAAAGGGTCACTGTACACTAGATTTTTCTTTGCATACATGTTTTGTAGATGATCCATTTATAAAGCCTATCTGGGAGTGTTTTGTAACAATGTATAGTTTTGCTTATTTTTTAATAACATTGTGCTGGTTTTCAGACTCCTAACCAAGCCCCAAAGTATCAGATGTAGACCTAAATCGGCCGACTCCTGTTTGTGTAAAGGGTCGTTTCATATGCAGGGGGGCTGCCCTTCATGGTTTCTCAGCCCCTTTCAGTGGGTGTCCCGGCCTAACCTTATTAACAGTGCTAAACTAGGAGCTTCTAAGTATGTTTTTAAAAGGTTTTATACTGGATTTTTAGATCAGTATCTTCTTTACAGTGGTGTCCATTACATGAAATTATATGAAAATTGGTGTATACTGTCCCTTTAAGTGTATTTTTTGCAAGACGGTTGATATAATCCACCCTGCAAATCATGTATGGATCATCTTATGCATTCTAATCAGTCCAATGCTGCTCTTTTTCCTATGGGTATATGTCCTCTCTCTGTTTGTTTTACACAGAGGAGTTCTTCAGATTTTGCTCCAGGATTTAAAGATTTTTTTACGCTCTACTATATATGAGATGTTGGCAGCCATGCCCCCTCCAAGTAAGAACGCAGTTACTGATCAACTTGCTTATCTGAATTGTGTCTAATGGCTTGATTACAAGTGGAGCACTAAATTATTGTGCTCCCGCAAACAGGCAAATTTGCCCATTTGCGAGAACGCAATAGTTAACCAGCCATTACGAGTGGCTGGTTATTGCTACCGCAAGATTAGGTCTCTAGTTAATTTTCAAAAAGTGCCTGAAATGCCCTCAAAATAGAGGGCACTGGTATTTTTTATTAAAAAAATGCTTTTTTTTTAAGTAAAAAAACTGCACTAGGCAGTTTGGGGCTTTAAATTCAGTGGGAGTGGGGTGTTTCCTAGCAATGTGAGCTTGCGTTCACATTGCAACTAATTTGTAATACCAGTGCACATTATCATGCGCTGGTATCACAAAGTGGAGCACTAATATCACTTGCATGCAAACTAAAATTAGTGCTCCACTTGTAATCTGGCCCTAAATCTGTTAAAGGGACACTAAACCCTAAATGTTTCATGTCCTGGTTCTTCTGATTTATCCTCAATGGTTCAAGTGTTTTCAGATAGTCAGGAGTCAGTCTCTGATCAGGTAACTTCCTCTTTTTTATATAAGCTATAACACCTTCAGTCTCTTTTAAGAGAAGTGTTATTTACTTTAGGGGTTCAGCATTCTAAGGTTTCAGAGTATAAGTCTGTTAAACAGCTGGATTTAATTTTTAAAGCCTCTGTTAAGTCACCTTAAGTATTTTCGGTTACTGATGCTATCTCTGAGATCATTTCTAAAGAGTGGTCCAAGCTTAGTATCCCTTTAAATCCTGCTTAAAGATTTAAATAATGTTTTCTTTGCCTACTTCTAATTTAGAGCTTTGGGAAACTATTCCTAAGGTGGATTGGGCTATTTCAACTTTAGTTAAATGTCTTACTATTCCTCTTGAGGATAGTACCTCTTTTAGAGATTCTATGGATAGGAGATTAGAGTCTATTCATACTATTCATATTTCTGAGCAGGTTTTTATTTTAGACTAGCAATTAGTATTGCTTGTGTTGTTATGGTGGCATATTTATTAATGTGCGAGCAGACATGATACGAACCAGCGATAATTGTTGACAGCATATGTGAACTGCCCTAAGATGTCCCAGGACAGACACACTAAAATGCTGCTTAGAAATCCTTTACAATGGGAGGTGGCTACTGAGGAACTTTTGAGGTGAAATATCTTTCTTTTTTACATAGAGATGTTCAGGAGATATTTTCTAGTCAGCTTTTTACAGCTATACTGCATCACTTTCAAGTGTTTAAACATTTGGGTATTATGGCCCTTTAACAATTCTTAAAGTCTATACCTGTGCAAATTGTGAGTAAACCCTCCATAGATGACCCACAAGAAACTCTGGAATATGAAACATTGATTTGCTTATTTGGGTAAAGTATATAATTTGATATTTTAAAGCAAATACATTTATTATTGATACAACTAATTTCAGTTAGTAGATTTAAAAGGGCACTTTGTATTTTAGCTTGCATTCATAATCCCGAGTAAGTTTAAAACTAATCATTAATGCTAAGTAATTTATCTTTGCAAATATATAAATATATTTTAGAATTTGTCTTAATTGTAGATAATTAAGAATTCATTTCAGCTCAGATAAAATGGCATAGGAGTTGGTTGTTTGCACAATTAATATATACAATTTCTGATGTTTTAAATTGGAGTTATATAGGATCAATTGTGGCTAAGTAGCTTAAGTATATTTGTCTGGAAGTTAACAAACCATACCTTGGCATCTCATCGTGATATTTAAATGCAACTCTGATTTGGGAGATTATTGTGAATAAGGTAATTTTTATAATCTTTGTATAGCATATTATAACAGCATAAACGTGTATAGTTTGATTCATAACCTGGTCCCTATAAATATAATTCAATGTGTCTATAGATTTTAACTAATATAAAGAATTTAGGAATTTACATTAATTTTAATTGTTTTGTTTATGCATTTTATTGGCAGTTTGTTTTAAGGAATAATTATTAAATATATTGTATTATAACCCGGCCATATACTGATACTGACAATAGGTTTCAGATCAAGGCCTCAAAGGGGAAGGTTTCCTCTGTCTCGTGTGCCAATGAATTCTGTGAGGGCAATGGCAAGAGCATTTTTTTCACTCAATTTTAGACCTATAATCTATGGGTGTAATAGTTCCAGTTCCAGAATGAGAACAGGGTCAGGGATTTTACTCCAACCTCTTTATTGTTCACAAGAAAGAAGGAACTTTCAGACCTGTTCTGGATTTGAAAACTTTAAACAAGTTTCTCAGGTTTCCTTCTTTCAAGATGGAAAGTATTCAGACCATTATTGCTCTTGTTCAACGAGGGCAGTTCCTGTCCTCTTTAGATATGAAGGATGCTTATCTTCATATCCCTATTCAAAGTGATAATCATCGATTTCTAAGGTTTGCTTTCCTGGTCAAGCATTTTCAGTTTGCTGCTCTTCAAAAAAGTTCTCTGTCCCCTCAGTCCATGATTACTTTTCTGAGTGTAATAATCAATTCAGTCTCCATGACACTTTCTTTGACAAAAGAGAGACGGATGAAGTTATTTTCAGCTTGTGTAAAGCTTCAGCCAGTCCCTTCTCCTTCTGTAGCACTTTGTATGGAAGTTTTAAGATCTGATAATAGCAGCCTCAGATGCTATTCCTTTTGCTCGGTTTCAAATGAGGCCTCTTCAGTTTTGTATGCTTTGTCAGTGGTACAGGGAATACAATCAATTGACTCAGAAGATTCTTTTGGATGTCAAAACAAGTCAGTCCCTTTCCTGGTGGATCAGTCATTGGTAAGTTGTTCTGGGGACATTTCAGCGAGCACAGGGAGTTTGGTTACTTCTGGAGTTGAAGTTGCCCATAAATATTCTGGAACTCTGTGCAATTTTCAGGGTCCTCCAGTTCTGGCCTCCCCTGAAAGAAGAGTCTTATCTGTGTTTCAGTCAGACAATGTCACACCAGTGGCTTACACCAATCATCAAGGGGGAACTCACAGTTCTCTAGCGATGAGGGTGGTTTCCTGAATTCTGGATTAGGCAGAGAACAATTCCTGTATAATTTCTGCAGTACATATTCCAGGGTTGAGCAAATGGGAAGCAGATTTTCAGTCAGATCAGAGACCTGTGGAATCTTCCAGAAGTAGATTTGATGGCTTCTCATTTGAACAACAAGCTCATACTTGTCATATACAATTCTAAGCAATCCAGTCTATATCTAACAGGTTGCCCAAGTCTTATTAGAGTTCACAAATTAAAAGGGATACTTCCCAAATTAATATGAGAGAAAGAGGGGAAGGCAGAGGTCTGTATGGATCCCAATATCTGCAGGGTGGTATATTGAGAAAGGTTTGGGAGGTGCTTATATGCATAGATGTCTCCTGATTGGTTAGTGCTGATTTTGTAACTGGTGTCAGTGTCCATGAGGACATTGTCGTAGCAGAACCATTAGAGCAAGTAGTGGATATGTGGGTGACATTATTCACTTTTCCTAATGGAAATACTTAACCCAAGTGAGCTATACTAGTAAGTGAAATTTTAAAGGGACATGAAATTAAACCCAACATTTTTCTTCCATAATTCAGATAGTATACAATTTACTTCTATGATCTTTTTTTTCATTCTCTTATTGAAGGAGCAACAATGCACTACTAGTAGCTATCTGAACACATCTTCTCTGCCAATAACAAGAGGTATATAGGTGTATCTATTAATTAGCAGCTAGTTCCCAATACTGCATTGCTGCTCTTGAGCGTATCTAGGTATATGTTTCAACAAAGGGAACTAAGCCACTTAGGTAATAGAGGTTTAAAATCACATGCTCTATCTGAATCACAGAGTTTTCATTTTCACTTTACGGTTTAGGTGCACAGATTCTTCTTCTTTTGGTAGGTGTGTGAATTTGTATAATTGATTTAAGGGATAGGGAAGTAAAAATTAAACTTCACGATTCACACAGAGCTTGTCTTTTAAGACACTTTTAAAGTCACTTTTATTTTCAAATGTACTTTGTTCTCTTGGTATCTATTGTTGAAGAAGAATATCTACATATTCTACACTAGTGGGAGCTAGCTGATGATTGGTGCCTGCCAACATTTGAATTATGTGATTGGTTGACTAGAAGTGTTCAGCTAGTTCTCAGTAGTGCATAGCTGCTACTTTATCAAAGGCTATAAGTAAATTGGAATGTTGTTTAAAATTGCACACAGTAATATTTATGAGTTGGATACACATGGCCTGAATAAGGATTTTGAGATTTATCATTTCTTAAAAAGTTGATTTTGAAAAAAGGAAATTTATACTTACCTGATAAATTTGTTTCTTTTACGATATGACGAGTCCACGGATTTCATCCTTACCTGTGGGATATCGCCTCCTGGTCAGCAGGAGGAGGCAAAGAGCTCCACAGCAGAGCTGCATAAATAGCTCCTCCTTCCCCTCCCAACCCAGTCATTCGACCGAAGTTAGGAAGAGAAAGGAAAAGCCAAGGAGCAGAGGTGACTGAAGTTTAACAAAAATAAAGACCTGTCTTAGAAAATAACAGGGTGGGCCGTGGACTTGTCATATCGTAAAAGAAATAAATTTATCAGGTAAGCATAAATTTCCTTTTCTTTTACAAGATATGACGAGTCCACGGATTTCATCCTTACTTATGGGATACAATACCAAAGCTATAGGACACAGATGAAAGGGAGGGACAAGACAGGAACCTAAATGGAAGCCACCACTGCTTGAAAAACCTTTCTCCCAAAAACAGCCTCGGACTAGGCAAAAGTATCAAATTTGGAAAATTTGGAAAAGTGTGAAGAGACGACCAAGTTGCAGCCTTGCAAATCTGTTCAACAGAGGCATCATTTTTAAATGCCCATGAGGAAGCCACAGCCCTAGTAGAATGAGCCGTAATTCTTACAGGAGGCTGCTGTCCAGCAGTCTCATATGCAAAACGGATGATACTCTTCAGCCAAAAAGAGAGTTAGCCATAGTTTTCTGACCCCTACGTCTTCCAGAAAAAAACAACAAATAATGAAGATGATTGATGAAATTCTTTAGTCGCCTGCAAGTAAAACTGCAGCTCACGGACCACGTCCAAGTGATGTAACAGACGCTCCTTCTTAGAAGGATTAGGACACAATGAAGGAACAATAATTTCCTGATTAATATTTTTGTTGGAAAAAACCTTAGGAAGGACACCAGGTTTGGTACATAACACCACCTTATTGGAATGAAAAATAAGGTAAGGATAATCACATTGTAATGTCGAAAGCTCAGAAACTCTGCGAGCAGAAGAAATAGTGGCTAAAAATAAAACTTCCCAAGATAACAAATTAATATCTATGGGATGCATAGGTTCCAACGGAACTCCTTGAAGAACCTTAAAAACTAAAATCAAACTCCAAGGAGGAGCAAAAGGTCTAAACACAGGCCTGAATCTAGTCAGAGCCTGACAAAAGGATTGAACATCCGGAATATCTGCCAGACGTCTTTGTACAAAATAGATAAAGCAGAAATCTGTCCCTTTAAGGAACTTGCTGGTAATCCCTTTCCCGAATCCTTCTTGGAGGAAGGACAAAATCCTAGGAATCCTAATCTCACTCAATGAGTAACGCTTGGATTCGCACCAATAAAGATATTTACACCATATCTTATGGTAAATCTTTCTAGTAACAGGCTTGCATGCCTGAATCAAAGTATCAATGATCAAATCAGAGAATCTTCGATTAGATAAAATCAAGCATTCAATCTCCAAGCAGTCAGCTGTAAAGAAATTAGATTCGGAGGAAGGGTCCCTGAATGAGAAGGTCCTGCCTCAATGGAAGCTTCCACAGTGGCAGAGAGGACATACCAAGTCCTGCGAGACCATGCAGGATCGAAGAGATTCACTGAAGCCCTCTCCTGTTTGCTCCGAGTAATCACCCGGGAAAGGAGAGCAAACAGTGGAAACATATAAGCTAGGTTGAATGACCAAGGTACTGCCAAGGCATCTATCATTTCGGCCTGAGGATCCCTGGACCTGGATCCATATCTCGGGAGCTTGGCATACTGATGAGATGCCATAAGATCCAACTCCTGCCTGCCCCATCTGAGAATCAGGGTGGCAAAGACCTCCGGATGGAGTTCCCATTCCCCCGGATGAAACGTCTGTCTGCTCAAAAAATCCACTTCCAGTTGTCTACTTCTGGGATGTAGATTGCTGACAGATAACAAGAATGAGCCTCCTCCCACCAAATTAGCTTGGATACTTCTGTCATCGCTAAGGAACTCCTTGTTCCTTCCTGATGATTGATTAAAACTACAGTCGTGATGTTGTCCGACTGAAATCGGATGAATTTGGCCGAAGCCAACTGAGGCCAAGCCTGAAGTGCATTGAATATTGCTCTCAGATCCAGAAAATTGATGGGAAGTAGAGACTCCGACCGAGTCCACACACCCTGAGCCCTCAGGGAATTCCAGACTGCACCCCAATTCTAGTAGGCTGGCGTCCGTTGTCACTATCACCCATGAGGGTCTGCGGAAACACATCCCTTGGGACAGATGATCCGGCGACAACCACCAAAGAAGAGAGACCCTTGTCTCCTGATCCAGATCCATCTGAGAAGACTAATTTGCATAATCTCCATTCCACTGTCCGAGCATGCTCAGTTGTAGAGGACTGAGATGAAAACGAACAAACGGAATGATGTCCATTGCCGCCACCATCAATCCAATCACCTCCATGCACTGAGCCACTGATGGCCGAGGATTGGACTGAAGTGCTCGGTATGAGTACAGAATCTTTAATCTTCTGATCTCCATCGAAAAGAGTTTCATGGGTAGATAACCAATTGGAGTTCCCAAGAAGGGAACCCTGGTCTATGGAACTAGAAAACTCTACTCCAGATACACCTTCCACACATGAGTCCTCAGGAAGGACAGGACAATGTCGGTATAATACTGAGCCAGTTGATAAGACGATGCCTGGATCAGAATAACATCTAGAGAAGACGCCTCGTGAAGGTCTGGGTGCTGTGGCCAGACCAAAAAGCAGAGCCATGAACTGAAAATGTTTGTTCAGAAAGGCAAACCTCAGGAACTTGTAATGATCCCTGTGGATAAGAACATGAAGATATGTGGTCTATAAATCCACCAATATTAATACTGGAACAAACCCTCTCAGGTCCGAGAGGTGGCCTACTCAGCCCAAGGACGACTCTCCTTATCTGATTCTCAGACAAACTAGAAAGCAGAAGCTGCCTCATAGAGGAAACATCCGAGCCTAAACTCGAGTGAGAACGGAAAGCCTGCCCTCCGGACTGAAGCGTGTTCCTGATGCAACAGCAGGCTATGCGTTCACCAAGATCTTACCATAGAACACATAGCCATAACTAAAGCTCTATCAAATATAACAAGAGCTGGAATAGGGCCATCAACCACTCCCAGCACGATAACTGGAAGGGAGAAGAGCAATAAATGAATTAACCAATATGCCGCCACCCCAGTGACGGCAGCAAAGGGCACAGATAGTCGGTCATAGGAAATCCTGGAGAGTGTTCCATAACTAAATGGAACCCATTAAAACCATCCTCTAGGGATAGCTAACTTCACGTAGTATTTTTCGAAACCACTCCTTCTCCCCTAGGAACGTCGCCCAGCCTTGTGACTGACACGGCTAAGGGAAACTGTAAATACAGAAAGCCCAAGGCACTAAGTCCATCTGAAACGGAAATTCTCAGCAACATGGAGAAACCATCAGAATAATAATTCTAAACCCTATGTAAAACCTAGAATGTCACAGAACCCCGAGCGGAGTGCGAAATGACAGGCAGGGTACTGCTAAAATGGTCATCCAACACTTGGATACGAACCAACAACCTTTGTGCTGCAATGCCACAAATTTAACCACTAGGCGACATTAGCCCCTTTAAAGCGCTTCTAGTCACCTGTAAGGTTCTCAAAGTGCTGCACATTTAGTCGACCCCGGAAGGATGAAAGGTAGAGTAGACCTTGCGGGGATCGAACCTGCAACCCTTGGGTAGCTACGGAGCTTAGCCACAGTGCATTAGCATGCTGAACCATCTGTCCGGCCTCTTGGTCTGGGGAAATAAGTGGCCAGTTGTTAACAGACTCCCAAACAGCAATCACCGAAAAGGGAATAACTGTTCTTTCAAGTCTGAAAGATAACTCTAGGCCTGAGTACGTTTGTCTCATCCTCAGTCCTATGGGAGGAACTAACAAAGAAAAAACAGCTGAAAGCCATTAAATACAATGCTCACAGGACAGGACATAACTGTCTCTTAATGTCTTAAAGAAACTCATGCTTGTGAAAGTTTGTACCATCCTACGTCACAAAGGATGAATGAACAAACAAAAAACAGCCGCAATTCCTGTAATAAAATTCATAAAGAAAAAAGTTTACTGTCTCTTTAATTTTTAAAAGAATGGATTATTTCTGTCGTGCAGAAACCAACCAAAAGCAACATAAACCCCACTGCAAAAGGACATCGCTATTAAAGGCCAAAGCAATGTCTTAGCTAGGAACCGCAGAGCACTGCCTGTGGCCAAAAAAATTTGGGCAGCATAAATTTTCAAGGAACACCGATGGGGGAACCTTGTGGCATAACCTGGCAATTGGTAACAAACCCCCAAACAGCAATTGTAATCATAAGGAAGTAAGATCTTAATACATTCTTCACATAAAAAAACGGTACTGTTCCTTTAAATGTGAAAACATAACGCCATACTTGAGTGCTCTTGTTTCATCCTATAATCACAAAAGATGAATAAGTAAAGAACAGCTGAAGAACATTTTAAAAAATGTACACAGAGTAAACGTTGCTGGTCCTTTAAATCTTAAAAGGAACTCCATATTTTGCGTGCTGTTGTTTCATCCTACATCATTAAAGGATGAAATTAACAGATAAACCTTTACACAGTAAAACATGTTACTGACTCTTATTAAAAAACGTAACCATGTATAGTAACGTAACTGACTCTTTATTGCATCTAAATACCAAACAGACGCCTAGATTTAGAGTTCTGCGGCCAAAGGGGTGCGTTAGCTACGCATGCTTTTTTTCCCCCGCACCTTTTAAATACCGCTGGTATTTAGAGTTCACAGAATGGCTGGGTTTTCAGTGCGTTAGGCTCCAAAAAGGGAGCGTAGAGCATAATTTAACGCCACTGCAACTCTAGATACCAGCGGTGCTTACGGACGCGGCCAGCTTCAAAAACGTGCTCGTGCACGATTCCCCCATAGAAAACAATGGGGCAGTTTGAGCTGAAAGAAAACCTAACACCTGCAAAAAAGCAGCGTTCAGCTCCTAACGCAGCCCCATTGTTTTTTATGGGGAAACACTTACTACGTCTGCACCTAACACTCTAACATGTACCCCGAGTCTAAACACCCCTAACCTTACACTTATTAACCCCTATTCTGCCGCCCCCGCTATCGCTGACACCTGCATATTTTTTTAACCCCTAATCTGCCGCTCCGTAAACCGCCGCTACCTACATTATCCCTATGTACCCCTAATCTGCTGCCCCTAACACCGCCGACCCCTATATTATATTTATTAACCCCTAGTCTGCCCCCCACAACGTCGCCTCCACCTGCCTACACTTATTAACCCCTAATCTGCCGAGCGGACCGCACCGCTACTATAATAAAGTAGCCAATAGAATGCGAGCTCAATCTGATTGGCTGATCCAATCAGCCAATCGGATTGAACTTGAATCTGATAATTTAAAATATATTAAATGTATTTGGTAGATATATGTGATAAATATAATGAATGGGTTTGCATATTTTTGTTCATAAGAATTTATATATGTGGATTCAATGCTATTTTGACACTTTGAATATATATAATACCTATTTTATATGTATGTGAATTATATATTTATGTTGGTTTTTTACTATGGACAATTTAGTTGCGGATCGACTGGCCCTAAATAATATATGTTATGTACTGGGTATAAGGATAACCATTTTTTTCTATATTGTTATTATATATTATTTATCAATGTTTGATAAGATTATGTTATACCACCTTAAGCTTAGTAATCATATGTTGCAGCCTGAGATATATATATATTGTTAATATATTATGTTATACCACCTTAACACTAATAACCTTAATCTAAATCTCTCCAAAACTGAGCTCCTTATTTACCCCCTTCTTCCAAAATCTCCACCCCCTATTTCTCTATAACTATAGATAACTCCATCATTACCCCAACCCCACATGCCCGATGTCTTGGGGTCACACTTGACTCAGATCTTTATTTCAAACCTCACATTCAGTCCTTGGCTAAAGCCTGCCGCTTCCACTTTAAAAACATCTCTAAAATGAGACATTTCCTTACACAAGACACAACTAAGATTTGAATCCACTCTCTCATGCTTTCCCGCCTTGACTACTGCAACTCCATCCTCTCTGGTCTCCCTAGCTGCTGCCTAGCTCCTTTACAATCCTTAATGAATGCCTCTGCTAGGCTCATCTTCCTTACACGTCACTCTTCATCTGTTGCACCTCTCTGCCAATCCCTTCACTGTCTTTAATCATCCAGGATTAAACACAAAATTCTTATTTTGACATACAAAGCCCTCAACTGCACTGCTTCCCCATATATTTTAGACCTACTCTCCCTCCCGTCCCCTTCACTCTGCTCACAACCTCCTACTCTCCTCCTCTCTTGTTACCTCCTCACATTCCCGCTTACAGGACTTCTCCAGACTAGCTCCCATCTTGTGGAACTCTCTGCCTCACTCCACAAGACTCTCCCCTAGTTTTGAAAGCTTCAAGTGCTCCCTAAAGACTGTTCAGGGATGCATACAAACTACACTAACCTTTCCTAACTCCATTGCTATCCCCTTGAACCCCCTTAGCATGTTAGCCTATGAGCCCAGCTGTTTGTAGATCAAGAGCTGACTACAACAGTGCAACTCTCTGCAGGGCGCTCTACCCATTTGATCCCTATAAATGTTACTTTGTATACCGCCTATGTTTATAGCGCTGCAGAATATGTTGGCACTCTACAAATAACTGATACCAACTGATACTAATCAGATAATGACACACTGAAATCCATATTGTGGAGGTCAATATGTGTTGATGGTAAAATACGAAACAACGGTTGTCAAAATAACTTCAAAGCTGGAAGTAATGTTTCCGGAAACAACGCAATACAGAGAAACTGGAAGTGACAATTGGCCAGAACGGGTTTAAAAATACCTGCGATTGGGAAAGATACAGAGATCCTTGTAAAAGCCATTGGAACTGGCGAAACACGTGTCGGAACTCGTCAAGGGAAATACATAATGTTTACCTTTGAGACTCTGACCCATTTATCAGTCCTGTAAGAACTGGTGAAGTCATATTTGCTGCACACAATAACGGCTAAATAAACAGTTGGGACTTATGGTACATGGAGGATACATAAAGCAGTCATACAATTTGTATTATTAAATACTTTTAATCCCATATCTGGCTAGGCTTCAACATATCACAGGAGTGGCTACGTATGAGCCTTAAAATCATACAGAACGCTTGATTAATAGAGCATAACTATGCGCCAACATATGTGAGTACTAATTTGGCATGTTTCTTTGGATATAAACATTCCTCACACAATATTGCACTATTATTGTTTTCTTCTTGTCTTTCATGGAACTTCATTAAGAAAACAAGCTGAAAGATTTAATTGTGGATAATATATCCTTTATTCAATCACATTTTTTTTATCATATATAAATGTATATATCTTCTATGATTGATAATTAATTATTTTTTTCTAGCACTACATAGATAAAATAACTCTCAAAAAGTTTTTTATTTTATAGTATTTCTCTTCATTTACTCTCCGTCATTATTTTTTAGCTGAATACAGGTGAGTAAAAAGCATCAGCTCTCTCTCTTTCATGTGAAATACCACACCTTGTGGTCCTGCATTCCTACCTTCTGATATCAGGCTGGGGGATGGTGAGCGAAGACTGGGATCACCTGGAACAAGAGACCACAGAAAAGCGTCTGAAACACTTCAAAAGCCCTAATATAGTTAACAAAGGAGAATCACAACAAAGAGAACAGATCAGGTTTTCTATGTGGAGACAGGAGAAAATACAAAGTGTTACATAAAGGATGTGTAATTATTTGTAATATGATTAAAGGCTTCCCAGCATTTGTAAATATAAACAGCGGTTATTTACATTTATGAGTAAACTAATTAAATGTGTTGCATATTTACAGACCATGAAAAGTCAAGAGAATTGATTTAGCACAGAAATCCTCAGAACACAACATTCTGCTGCAGAAAGGTATCATGGGTAAAGTTATGCAAATTAGATAAATATCTTGCTTTATTTCAACTGACCTTACCCTATCTAATGTTTTGTTCTATATAAATTTGTTGGTGCTTTAAAAATAAAAGATAATACTGCAATCAGTTTATTCATAGCCTCGCTTATGCAAAATATAATTATTGTAAAACAGATTTAAAAGCATACCATGGTTTAAAAAAGGTAAGGATTTACTTATTAAGGTCTCTAGAGTTGGTTATATATATCTTGCAAACTCTATTCCACTCTACTCTGCAATCATATTCATCATTTCCACTTGTTTCTTACTATTTGCTATTCCCTTTAAAAAAAACTGTTTTTTTTTATCATCATTCATTTGTAAAGTGCTATTATATTCCAAACAGTGTGGGTAGAAAACACCTGACACATACATAGTGATACAACACAGATGAACAGATACAGGGGCCTATCTATCAAGCTCCGAAAGGAGCTTGACGGCACGTGTTTCTGGCGCCAGAAACAGCAGTTATGAAGCAGCGGTCACAAAGACCGCTACTCCATAACCCTGTCCTCCTGCTCTGAGCAGGCGGACAGGAATCGCAACAATTCAACCCGATCGAGTACGATTGGGTTGATTGACACCCCCTGCTGGTGGCCCATTGGCCACGAGTCTGCAGGGGGCGGCGTTGCAATGTTAAATGCGGAGAGCATATTGCTCTCCGCATTCAGCGATGTCTTGCGGACCTGAGCCGCACTGTCGGATCATGTCCGCAAGACATTTCTTAAATATGCCTCACAGTATGAGAAGGGCCCTACTGAATAGCTTACTGTCTAGAGGAAAACAGCTTTCGCATACCGCCCAACATTTTCCAGGGACTATCAAGGGGTGGTTGGGGACTCAGTTAGGGAGATCTGGAGGTGGAGTCATGCCATCTCAGGGGTGGGGTTTAACAGTTGTGGGCAGGGCTGTGTTAGATGTTGGCGGAAGTGAGATGATCAAGGATGACACACTGAGACTTAAAGGGACACTGTACTCTAGATTTTTTTTGCATAAATGTTTTGTGGAGGGTCCATTTATATAGCCAATCTGGGAGTGTTTTTGTAAAAAATAATAGTTTTGCTCATTTTTTAATAGCATTGTGCTGATTTTCAGACTCCTAACCAAGCCCCACATTGCCAGTTGTATACACACATTTACAGAGTCCTGCTAACTCCTGTTTATGTCATCTGTCTTTTCATATGCAGGAAAGCTGGGAGGTCTGCACTTCCTGTTTTCCAAGCCCCTTCACTGGGTGTCCCAGCCAAATCTCATCAACAGTGCTAAACTGGGAGCTTCTAAGTAAGTTTTTTAAAGGTTATATACTGGATGTTTAGATCAGTATCTGTGCATATTCTTCTTTATAGTAGTGTCTATTACATGCAGTTATATGAAAATTGGTGTATTCTGTCCCTTTAAAGGGATATGAAACCCACATATTTTCTTTTGTGATTGTTGCCCCCATTTACCTCTCTCCTTTTCCTGCTAGTCCAAAGAACCTATAGAAAGGGGATTCAAATATGTGGGTGTTGACACCTTTGAGAATGGCGGGTGCCTTTCACTGCCACTAACCTCTGTGCTTAAAGTTAGATTTTTTTCAATATCTATGACCATTTTTCAGCATTTTTACATTCAGACTCACATTGACTGTGTAAACAACTAAATTGTCACTTTTAATCTCATCGTTGTTACTTTCAGCAATATTTGCTCCCTTGTTGATATATAAAATGCAAAGTCTACAACCCTAATCAGCGATTTTATCTGAAGTGTGTCAGACTCAATTTGTTATCTGACATCAAAAAGGTGCATACTGTTTTATATTATGGATCAAAGGACTTTGTGTCAGAGTATGAGATGAGAAGGAAATAGATTCCAGAGCAGATACAATTATCCAGCATTATGTCTACTCACAGGTGCACTTAGTGCTTGAAATGTATACAAAATCAATTAGTCTAGGCCCTGTTCCCCTCAAAGCTTTGACTATGTGCTGCAGGTGCACAGGAAGCCAAACAGTCCACTCCAGTACTGATATGAAATTGTCTGTCTTATTATTGTTATCACCAGTATTATACGTAATGTGGCTACAAATTCTGCAGCACTATACAGGCAAGCAATAAAGATAAGACAGTGAACACAGACTGTGACAGAAGGATTACAGATTACAGGACCCTTCATATTCTATAGCAGCCCTTCTTAAATTGTGTGTCGTGTAACCATAATGTGGGGGTTGCGAAAAATTCAGGGAGGCCAGTGTAAGAAGGGGCCTCCTGATTCCATATTTCATCCCGCGATCTTAAGGCCGGTCTTAGGAGTATGCGACCTGTGCCATCTCACAGGGCACACACTCTAAACGCTGGCCAGCTGCCTGCTTCCTCCCAGCACTCCCTCTTCCCTCTGCGACAGCGCTGGGAGGAAGTGATCGTATGTCACTTCCTCCCAGTGCACTGTGCTGCTCAGGAGAGAAGAGGGAGCCATGCAGAGAAGGTCCTTGTCCTGCAGGTATGGTAGGAGGCCTATCTTTCTAGGAGTTGTAAGCGAGAGTACTGGTAGCTACTCTTAGAAATCAGTGTCAAACTCTCATGAAGCTTTTTGTTTTTTTCCCCTGTCACCATGGCTCACATATTAACCTGGTCCCTAGGTAAGCAAAATTGCTTTCACGTGTTATCAGATCTACTTCATCAAGTCTTCTACAGTTTTTGTTTCCCAATTTTGGGTTTCAAGAGATTCTGTGAAGACAAAGGGGCCAATTTAACAAAGGTCTGTCGGACCTGATCCGACAGTGCGGATGAGGTCAGACAGACCTCGCTGAATGCAGAGAGCAATACCCCCTCCGTATTCAGCATTGCACCAGAATCTCTTGTGAGCTGCTGGTGCAACGCCGCCCTCTGCAGATTTGTGCCAGCAGGGGGGTGTCAATCAACCCGATCATACTCAATCGGGTTGAATTGCGCAGATGTCTGTCCGCCTGCTGAGAGCAGGCGGACAGGTTATGGAGCAGTGAGCTTTAGACCGCTGCTTCATAACTGGTGTTTTTGGTGAGCCTGCAGGCTCGCCAGAAACATGGGCCCTCAAGCTCCATACAGAGCTTGATAAATGGGCCTCAATGACTTTATTATGTAATCAAAATCTCCCAGACCAGGGCTATTCAGTTTTTCTTTCCTTGCATGCAGGAAATAAACCAGATTTTATGAATATCCAGATACAAGTACAGATGAGTCAATTAGTAACTCATGGGGGAGTATGAGTATGGAAGAGGGTATGAATATAAAGGGGGAGTATGGAAGGAGCAGGGTAGTGAGCATGGAATGGGGGGAGTATGAGCATGGAAAGGGAGAGTATGAGTATGAAGGGGGAGTATGAGTATGGAAGGGGGTATGAATATGAAGGGGGAGTATGGAAGGTGCAGGGGGGTACGCATGGAAGGGGCAGTGAGCATGGAAGGGGGGAGTATGAGCATGGAAGGGGGGAGTATGAGCATGGAAGGGGGGAGTATGAGCATTGAAGGGGAGTATAAACGGGGTATGAATATGAATGGGGAGTATGGAAGGAGCTGGGGAGTGAGCATGGAAGGGGCAGTGAGCATGGAAGGGGGGAGTATGAGCATGGAAAGGGGGAGTATGAGTATGAAGGGGGGTATGAGTATTGAAGGGGGTATGACTATGAAGGGAGGGTATGAAAGGGGCAGGGAAGTGAGCATGGAAGGGGGGAGTATGAGTATGATTTATTATCAGTAAATGTTTGATTTGTATACCTATTTTATATACCCGGGTTCACGTAAAAAATTGGAAAAAGTTTAAGAAGCCCTGTTCTATAGCATCACATATAGGTATTGTTATGCAATGTGCATGATTTCTCCTACCAGCTTATAAGGGGTTAATGCAGAAAAGAGTACTACTGAGGTAACTAAATGTTTGTAACTTTGAAGAAAACTCGATGACTGTGATATCTCTGTATTTTACACTGGCCAATTTTTTGTGGCCTAGAACCCCCTAGCATGGCGAAGGCTTGAAGTGTGAGGAGCGACTACATATCTGGACTTGCTGAACAATAACTACATAGCTAGAATATTAAATATGACCATAACTCTTTCCAGAAAAAATTATAGGTATCCATAAACACATATTTTACGTAATTGAAAAAGTATCCAATGAGCCCAAATATGCCAAGGTAGGAAAAGGGTGCAAAATGCAACATGAAAGCTGCCAGCCACTTAAATTGGGTTCTTCTTATGGATTGGTAATTCATTCATGAACAAAAGTATGACTTCATTTTTCAGCTAGTGGGCACATAGTGCAATTCAACAGGCATACCAGTAACTTGAGCAGTATCCAACTACCTCTTGGGATGTCATGTGACCTTGATTGGGTATAAAATTGTTCTTGAATTTAACCTAATTAGAATACCACTTTTACAGAAAAAGAAAACACCAGAAGGATTTGTGAATTCCCACAGTCACCATTTTCTTTGTAAATTTGGGGTGTCTGTTTAATCCTTTTTTTGTAATTGTTTTGCAATTGTGTTTGTCTATTTTTTACTTAACATTTTTATACACATCTAATTTCTGTATTTATTTTTCCTTTTTTATGCTCTGTGAATCTTTTTCAGACTAAAATATAAATGTAATAAGATCTGTGTTTGTGCTCTAGTAACTGAATTCACTGCTTCCTTCAGCTTGGATATAACATTACCAAAGTATTATTTTTTTTATATATTTGTCTTTGGATTTCAAAAACAACTGTAATTTAGGGGTAGCCCAAAAAAGCCCTGAATAGTAAGCTTTTGGGTGCTGATAGCAAATGTTGATTTTTGGGGAAGTGTAAGCAGGATTTTGGTGGTTTATGTGGATTGGCCCTTAGCCCTGGTAAGGATTTGGGATAGGGCAGCTGTGGAACCTGTGCTGTTAATCCCTTTATGCCCACACTCTCCCTGTTGTCAAAGCTTGACAAATAGCTCTGACTGTGGCAAGATGGCAGACATTTAGCCCTGCCTGTAGTAAATTGGTAGTCGCAGGAGGATTTAGTTAACCCTGTTTGGGGTACACCGGTGACAGTGGTTGGGATTATTTAACATCTCCATGACAGTTTCATGGGCAGAGGTAGCAGTGTTAACCCCTGTCCATGACAGGAAGGGTGACCAGATTTCCCAGCACCAAATTCAGAACACCTCCTAAATGTTGAGGAGGTGGTAAACAACTGTTGAAATTTAGTTTACAGGCATGTGAAAATAATTTACCTACAATGAAAACTACTTCTAAGATAAACCTGCTGTCCAAACCCACAACAATGCACCGTGGTTTGATAGCTCCATCAGAGAAATGAAAAGAACAGGACGTAAGCTCGAGAGAAAGTGGCGCAGAACACATGATCCAGAGGATAAAACCGCTCTTACCAAACATCTAAATAAATATCAATCCAAGATAGTGGTTAATAGTTTTAATAGGTAGATTGCCATGTGGGGGTTGGCAGATTAGGGGTTTATAGTTTTATTAGCTATTGCGGTGGGGGATGGCGGTTGACAGGTAGATAGATATTGCGCATGCGTTAGGTGTTTGTTAATACTTTTAGGCAGTTACAGTGCTCATATTTTTAGCGCAAGACTTGCTGCGCCTGCCTATGTGTGGCGAGGTGAAAATAGAGTAAGATTTCTCCATTTTCGCCACGTAAGTCCTTGCGCTGAATATGTGATACCAATTTGCAATGCGGTCCTATGTTAGTTTATGGGAGTAAAATAAGCGACGGGTGAAAATATATGCGCCACATTTATATGTGATAGCAATACCGGACTAAAAATCGGCATCGCCATCTTTTGCGGGCGACACCACATATGTAATCGCGCCCTATGCTTTGTTCAGGCTTATGTTCTTACTGGTAAATGAATTGATTTTTTTAAGTAGATGTCTTTCAGCTTCCCATTTTTGTAATCATGCCATGGACCCTTTCCCTTTCTTTTTGGCCAATTTTCTAGTCTCTGCACAATGCAGGCCTCTCAGTCACTGCAGGGACTGAAGTGCCGGTTCCAGGGTGGTGAGAACTTTTATAGCGCAATACTCTGCAGGCCTGTGAAACCCATTTGGGCAAAATTTGGGACAATGCATGACAGCTTATCTGAAATTGGTGTCCTGAATTGACAATTAGAAAATTAGGGACAGACTGCCCAAATTCCGTACTGTCCCTAAAAAATATTGACATCTGGTCCCCTTAAATTAAGGACCTAATTCTCTAAAACTCTCTGGTCTTGAGATAAGTCTACTATATATATATTAATTTAGATAAATTGGTGCCCCGATTTTATTAATCCTATTAATAACAAGGGCACTTTAATTCATCAAAATTCACTATTTTTCTTCAAATATTTACCTTTTAATCCTGACAGACGCTGCAGTGCTTCCTCCACCCGTCGCAAGCCCTCTTCGCGGGTCCAATCACGGCGTTGCCTCAGGCCAAGATTCCCCGGGGGGAAGCCGTGATTAGAGGAAGCCGGATTCGTCATTTCTAATGTATGAAGAAGCTTCCGATGGCCGGGGGAATCGCTGGAGTGGTTGGGAAGATTAAAAGGTAAGTATTTGGAGAAAACAAGTGAAATGTAAATTTTGATGAATTAAAGTGGCCTTGTTTTTAATAGGATTATTAAAAACCAGGCACCAATTCATCTAAATTGACATTCAATTTAAGACAAATAAGGATGATGTTTCTTTATCAGAATGTGAATCTTCCACTGCGGAAGATGGTGACGAGAGTACCTCTCAGAGAACACCATTAATATCTAGTGCGACAGAAAGACAAGCAATTTTGTCAAAAAAATGAAGGAACAATGAAACTAAAACAAATAGTGAAAGAAGGGGAGGGAAAGACAGAGATAAATTTACAGAACAGAATCAGGTGGGGTTACAAACAGAACAAGAGGAACTGGGAGGATTGGTCAAGATGAACAAAATGGTAATCCCAGATAGTTTACTGATCATTAATCTCTCTAATAAACACCTTACAATTTATCAAAAAATGTTTTGAGCAGAGGCCTTTCCTTTTCCCCTACCAATAAGACTGATTTTTTTGAAGTAATTAAAGACCGTCACTTATTTATGAGAAAGATAGTTTTGAACAAGATGTATAGCAAACATGATGACACATAGACAATCAAGCTGTTATGGATTTGGTTGCTTTGTTAGAAGAGAGGGAATAGGAAAATATTACTTCTGATGATTGGGTTAAAAAACTGATTACAGTTTTTTAAATGTTATGCCTCAGGTGGCACAATACCCACAAATAAAAATGTATCTTAAGGCTGTGATTAATGATATCTTACACATACAACATAAAGTGGTATCACATTTGGATAAGGATGAACTAAATGCTTTGAAAGAGATCCAGACATGGAAGGATGTGCTAGTGAAGCCCTCAGATAAGGGTGGTAACATCATAATATGGCCTACTGAGATGTCTATAACTCAAGCTATTCCTCAATTGTGGGATAATTGGGGGCGCTATAAACAACTTTTCGGGTGACACCACATAGAGAATTTAATGTTACAATACCTGAGATTGTTAACTAATTCAAAAGATAGGGATTTGATCTGTTACAAAGAGTTTAACTTTTTGTTTATCCGTAAATCTAGAATTGCTACATTTAACCTGTTACCTAAGGTGCAAAAAAACAAAAATACTCCACCCAGCAGATTAATTGTCTTTGGTATTGGGAGTTTGGGAGAACAGGCCTCAAGGTACTTGAATATTAGACTCAGAGATATTGGGGCCGAATGCTCAAGCTCCGAATGAAGCTTGATTCCCCTGTTTCCACCCAAGCCTTCATAACTTCATAACTTGTCCGCCTGCTCTGAGACTGAAATCAACCCGACCGAATACGATTGGGTTGATTGACACCCCCTGCTAGTGGCCGATTGGCCGCGTATCTGCAGGGGGCGGCATTGCACCAGCAGTTCACTAGAACTGCTGGTGGAATGATAAATGCCAACATAGTATCGATGTGCAGCGGACATGATCTTTACATTTCCCTCATATACTAGAGATACAATTGATGTGTTGAGTAAAACTGAGGAAATAATGTGAAATAGGATCCCTCTACACCTCTATTAATTATCATTGGGGTTGCTATCCAATGGAATATTTTTTGACGATGGAATCCTCTGATTCTATTAACAGTAATAGATTTATATTAGAACTCCTTAAATTTGTTCCCAGTCATAACTGTTTTGTCTTTTTATTTTTATTTATTTTTTTATTGAGGATATTACATACATATAACATATAGGACATGTTCTTTCATACACATAGGTCCTGTAAAAAATATTGGTGACCATACATTGATTAGGAAGCTAGAATACTCGATTGATAGTCTAGAGAGAAACACTTCCATAGTGTATGTAATACAGTCACAAAACTAATAACATATAGTGCATAGCTATCTTTCATTGGTTTATATATGCTTATGTAGGTGCTGCCCTAAGCTTGTACAAAAGAACTTATGGAATTGTTGCCTCATAGTTTAGAGAATAGGGGAGGGTGTATCAAAAATTTCTATGGTTAAGCTTGTGTAGAGAAAATTTGGGGAAATTAATATGGGATCTGTGTCCCTCAGTTTACCAGATAAACTATGGGGGGGGGGGAGATGGAGCCAGCACCAATGGAGGAGGATATGAATGATGTGTCTTATGTATGTTGTAAATACTTCTTCATATAATGTGTTACAGTCCAACAGTACCCCATAGCATAAGGGAACTAGTATAATTTAAACAAGATGTATCCCAATGATATAATACAAGATAATTACAATTTTAACTTCCCTACATATATTGCTACCATAGCTTAGATACAATAAATGTAGATAATCACATAAAAAATGCACTGGACCCTTAGAGAGCAATGCCAGAGTATATCACAATTTACGAACAGCTCCTCCCCCATAAGGTAGGTATTTCAAGTGTAACATTAATGTAATATAGCCATCACATCTCTTATGTTCCCTATAGATATCAGCAAACCTGTTAGAAATATACACGCTATTTGCCTATAAAAGACTCTAATAACTTATTGAAATAAGGTCCTAAACCAGAATGAACTTCTACTTTCTGCGATAAATATTTGTGAGTCCCAACAATATATTTCCTTAACTTATGCTATATCACAACACTGTGACTATGAGAAATATATATAAATCAATAAAACTAGCTGAAACTAGTGTATCCACATGCTATAGGTACATAGAGCAAATATCTAGATATAGTATAGTGTATAGGGATGTTTCTAGTTGTATTATGAGAGGTAAAATTGTTGGGATACATATCAAAGGGAATCCAACATGTACATAGATATGCTATCTGTTTCACATTACCCTATAGGGTAGAGGCAGCATAGAGTGTAAATAGGGTGTCACACTATATGTACTCCCACTAGTATGTCTAGGGTGTACGTGTAGATGGGCTAACCTGGCACCTAGGCTAGCCCTATAGTCAGGTAATAATCAAGATATATAAAGCAGTAATATATAAATTACACCATTTTTCACATTTCGGCTTTCCCTATATAGTATTATGCTTATCATAACAAGTGGCGATAGTAATGTGGGGGGAGAAGACCTGGGCAATAAAAAGTATTGGGCTCTTAGGGAGAAAAATCAAACAAAACTAGTGTAACAGATATCATCTATATCTACCATTAAGACAAAACTTTGGAAGATCCTAAACAAGAGAACATTTTCAGACAACTGAAAAAAATGCATATACCACATCTAGGATATTATTACGGCAGTTAACAAGCGCAACTCCTGCTCTCTGGGAATCCAGTTTGTTTAGGTTGCAGCGGTCATTAGTGTAGGGAAAGTTGGCCTAAACTGAACACGGTGGGAGTAGCCCTTGCATCATAAAATGACATTAGGGGGCAAGCTGGTTTATATCTGTATTCTAGGTTATCCACTCTTACTATTCTAACATATCTATATAGAAGTGTGGGGCCATTATATAAATTAGGGTGACCACCTCATTAAGGAGTTATTAAGGTGTACCTATGCTTTACCCATCTAAGGAATAGTCTATGCTGACCTACAACTGTATAATTAACACAACAGAAATGGAGCTATACGGGTTTCGAAATGGAGTTATATGGGTTTTATAGAGGGTGATGCCTACTTGAGATAATCCACTGTTCTATCGTAGGGGTATGGGCCCTATACCCCATGACAAAAGACAGCGTTTTCACCTTTTTAGCTTAAAATAGCCTATAACTGTCATAGTAATATGCATTTACCCACAAAGGTTTTGTGGTTCTTGTTATCAAAATGTACAACCAGGCATAGTGTACATTAGCAATACCTACAAATTGTGATAAACATTGCTTACAATAAAATATTAGCTGTAGAGATAAGTCACTCCCTGATAGAAACAAGCAACAGGCAGTTAAGTAGCAGTAGCCAGCGCAATCTTTGTACAATCAGCTATGCATGTCAGCACATTATGTAGGAGTCTGTAAAAACGAAGCCTGTCATATCTCCTACTCAAACATATAAAACAATCAACCCACTCCATGTCGACAAAGTAATAGAATCTCTCTTTGGGGAAGCTTCTGAGGAAAGTATTCATACAGCAATCTTCTTGCCAGAATCTCAGAGCAAACACCAACATGGACCCACAACTGTGTGGGCAAGAAGAAGCACAGTGCTAGAAGCACACACCGCTCCTCCTGCTTGCACAGAGGGGCACACCACTTAGCAGAAAGTGAACACCCTGCAGCTGAAGAGGATGCCAAACTGAGCCCAGAGACAGCACCTTCATCTCAAAGCTAACCAGGAGTACCCCTCCGGAGCAGCTTAGTCTCTGTTATAGGATCACTCTTTGGGCTCCAGCCCCCAGTTACTATAGAGGTAAAGACCTCCAGCTTCATCCCGCCACTCCAGAGCACACAAACCTCCTCAGGCTTAGATAGACATAGGTACCAGAGAGCTGTTTCCTCATTCTTGTCACTTCTGCGATGATCTCTGCAGGACCCTTCACCCCTCCTATACAACCTCGGTGGGGGTATGGCATCTGGTGCATCAATCATTCATTCTATCACATGCGTAGTATCCAGGAATAGCGAGGTAGAGGTATTAGATCCCCAATGTCTCAATATAGCATTGTCTCCGGTGGTATAGTTAAGTGCCAGGCCCAGGTTTACCCTTTCCTCATTGGAGCGAGGTAGAAGGGAAGTATGAGCGTTTACTAGTAGATACAACTCTCTCTTAATGTCTTGGAACGCTGCTTCCAACTCATTGTAAAGCTCCTCCATGGTGGTAGCAGCTCCTCTGGCTTGTTATAATATATCCTATAGATAATACCTTGAGGGGCTTATGTTATTAGAGCTGTGATGTGCTACGCGGGCATAAAGATGGCTGCTTCCCAGTTGCTTCTGGTTAGGGAGTTCCACTTAAAGAGGGCTCAATCAGGTTTTCTAGGTGTCTTCTGGGTGTACCCTCTAGTCCCCAAGGATTCAGCCTTCCTTTTAAGATATTATCCGGTTATCCAAGCGGTCACTTAGCTGTAAAATCATAGGTTAGATGCAGAGCTGTGGTAGTGTGCGACCGCTCGGTTCCAGAGCTTGCGCCGCCCCCATAACTATTTTGTCTTTAATTCCAGATTATTCTACAAATCAGAGGGACCGCCATGGGGGCAGCCTATGCGCTGCACCCACTTATGCCAACATCTTCTAGGTTGGTGGGTATAGAAAACTGTGTTTGGTGAACACTTTAATAAACAGAACATGTATTACTTATATACATAGATGGAATGTTTATTCTATGGAGAGGTGAAATGACTCTTTTCAAGCAATTTATTAGGGAGCTTAACTGTAATAAAATTAACTTGAAATGAACATTTGAGATCAGTTTTGAGCAAGTGATTTTTTTGGATTTAACTGTTTCAAGAGACATGTTTGGTAAAATTAAATCTGACCTATTTCGTAAAGAAACTGCTACGAGCTTGATTTTGAATTATCAGAGTACCCATGATAAGTCTACCAAACTAGATATACCTATTGGTGAATTCTTGCATTGATCCAGAAATTGTTCAGATACAAAAATCTTTAAGGAAAGAGCTAGCCAACCGAGTGGTAAACTTAAAGGGATACTAAACCCATTTTTTTATTTAATGATTCAGATAGAGAGGCCTATTTATCAAGCCGTCAACCGCAAATACGCTGGAATTCCACAGCGTAATTGTGGCGAGCCTGATTCGACCCATTTATCAAAGCCTACAGACCGGCAAAAGTTGAAATTTGTGACGTAACATACGATCCACCGGTCTCAATCCAACACAGATCGATGCTTGCGTCATTATAGATGTTCCGAATACAAATTCGGCACTATCTGACAACTTTTGCAAGTTATCAAGGTATGCTCGCCACTATTCCAGCCCAGCATACCTGGTTTTCAATCCGCCACCCTAGAGGCCGCGGATTCCATAGGAATTAATGGGAGTCTGAAAGCAGCAAAAGCTTATGTTCGATGCTGCCCGATATCCCATTGATTTCTATGGTAGAAAAAAAGTAAAGTTTACACCTAACACCCTAACATAAGCTCCGAGTCTAAACACCCCTAATCTGCCGCCCCGACATCGCAGCCACCTACATAATGTTATTAACCCCTATCCTGCCGCTCCCCCACACCGCCGCAACTAAATAAATATATTAACCCCTATCCCGCCGCTCCCAGAGCCCACCACAACTAACTAAATATATTAACCCCCTATCCCGCTGCTCCCGGAGCCCACCGCAACTAACTAAATGTATTAACCCCTATCCCGCCGCTCCTGGAGCCCACCGCAACTAACTAAATGTATTAACCCTTATCCAGCCGCTCCCGGACCCCTCCGCAACTAAATAAATGTATTAACCCCTAAACCCCTGGCCTCCCACATCACTACCACTTACTAAACCTATTAACCCCTAAACCACCAGCCCCCACATTGCCATAAACTAAATTAAGCTATTAAACCCCAAACCTAACAACCCGCTAACTTTACATTAAATATTAACTCATCCCTATCTTATAATAAATTTAAACTTACCTTTAGAATTAAAATAAACTATATTAAACTATCTATTAACCTACCCTAACTATTATACTAAAATTGCATTAAACTACAAATTAAATTAACTATATTACATATTTAAAAACCTAACCCTACTCAAGTTATTTAAATCTACAATAAAGTATTACTAAGTTACAAAAAAATAACAACTAAGTTACACAAAATAAAAATTACTAAGTTACACAAAATAAAAAACACTAAGTTACACAAAAATAAAAAATAAATTCAAGAGTCATTGTAAGAAGGGGATGCTCCGCGCCGGATGTCTTGAAGATGGAGCCGCTCTGCGCCGGATGGATGAAGATAGAAGATGCTGTCTGGATGAAGACTTCTGCCTGGTTGGATGAAGTTGGATGAAGACTTCTGCCGCTTGGATGAGGATGGATGTCCGGTCTTCGAAAACTGTGGATCTTCGGGGATTAGTGTTAGTTTTTTTTAAGGGTTTATTGGGTGGGTTTTAATTTTAGGTTAGGGACTTTGGTCTGAAAAAGAGCTAAATGCCCTTTTAAGGCCAATGCCAATTCAAATGCCCTTTTCAGGGCAATGGGGAGCTTAGGTTTTTTAGATAGGTTTTTATTTGGGGGGTTTGGTTGTGTGGGTGGTGGGTTTTACTGTTGGGGGGGTCTTTGTATTTTATTTTACAGGTAAAAGAGCTGATTTCTTTGGGGCAATGCCCCGCAAAAGGCCCTTTTAAGGGCCATTGGTAGTTTATTGTAGGCTAGGGTTTTTTAATTTTGGGGGGGGGCTTTTTTATTTTGATAGGGCTATTAGATTAGGTGTAATTAGTTTAAATATTTGATGATTTATTTTTTATTTTGTAGTAATTCTTTATTGTAGATTTAAATAACTTGAGTATGGTTAGGTTTTTAAATATGTAATATAGTTAATTTAATTTGAAGTTTAATGTAATTTTAGTATAACAGTTAGGGTAGGTTAATTAATATAATAAAGAGATGAGCTGAAAGGTGTCTAATAGTAGTATTCGGCAACAAACTTAATAATCACTTCTTGAGGAATAATAAATCATCAACCGCACTAATATAACAGCCTGGGGAGGTGAGACTTTATACTTGTCATAAATTATTCCCTCCGGTAAACCACACTCAAACCTAGTCACCCTCCGTATCTATCACAGACCAGGCGACTGGCTACAATTAGTGGGTCATCTGGATGAACTCCAAAATCATTACCAGAACAACCAGGGTAATGACATATAATTACGGACCAGGCCGTCAGAGCTTCACTCACCCCTAGTGCTGTAGCGCTTGATGCTCCGGTTCCGCTTGTTCATGGAGATGAAAAATCTAAGTGCCACTTTCGTCTGCAAAATGCTCCAGGCTTCAGGAAATATTGCGGCCACTCCAAACACCAAGACCCCCATCAATCAGGGACCACGTGACCGGCTTTACTCCAATCGGATTAGTCCTCAGTAGAAAATGCTGCCAATCAGATAACGATTATGGGCTAATCAGATAGCGTTAATGAGCTACAGTGCGGTGCTGTATATCGATGAAAAAGAGTGAGGGAATCAGGAAGCGGGTCCCTGTACCCACTGCAGTATTAACATAGAAAAGGAGAAAAAGATAGCTGAACCTCAAACTTCATAAAACGAAAATCTTTAATCTTTGATGGTTAAAACAGGAGACATCATGTAGTAAAACAAAAAACAATAAAAAAACGCAGCCAAGCAGAAACGTCTGACCGGTTTCGGTCACACAGAACCGTAATCATAGACATAATAGAGCACACATGTAACCACCCTTAAAAGGGGTTAAAACAACAGTGATTGGTTAGTAACAATTGCCACGTAATGAACACCCTTATATACATAAATGCAATACAGTAATATGACATGAGAACCTATACTTAATTTAAACTTCTATATAGACCCTAGAGATATGTGCAAATGAAATCAAAGTAAAGAGTATCCCATGAACAGTTGGTAATACACTGAACAGTACTGATTTGATAAGCATAAGTAAAAGAAACATCAACATACAGCAATACATATTCCCAAAATGGAAAAACATATTAGGTTATATTTACAATCAATAATTTACCTATCCTGTATTAAGGCCACAAAATCTAAAAGGTGACACTAGATGCAGGCTCTTAAATACAATGGCTTTAGTAAATCAAGCATAGTAGGAGAAAACATAATAAGGGGTAATAAAGTAATACCTAAACAATAGAAGTGGTAATTAGGTTATAACCAAACTCCCTATTACTTAGTGAAAATCCCTAATGCCATACAATACAGTATACTTCCATACAATACAGTATACTTCCATATAACATTGCAATTACTAAGTTATCCCCAAACCTGGAGGCAATGATAATATGGAATTCAGAATGAACCAATTTAATCATAGGATAAGACCTATACTCCATCCTAACGTAAATATTAGATACATTTAGAAACCAGTTTATCTGTGCCAAAAATTTAGGATACATGTTCAGAATTGAAACCTACTGGCACCAAACAATTCAAAATGAATATCCAGTAGGTTTCTTGTCTACACAGGGTAGACAGTCTATCACCTCCTCTAGGAGACTTAGGGATCTGCTCTATAGCTTGCCACTTGAAGGTTGTAACATCTCCATAATGAATATCCAGAAAATGTCTGGACAAAGCCGAGCAGGGTTTTTCACCAGAGATATAGGATAAATGCTCCCTAATTCTGGTGCCGACATCCCTAGTCGTTCTCCCTACATAGGATTTGGAACAGCATGTACACTCAATGAGATAGACTATGAAGGTACTTTTGCAGTTTACGCAGCCCTTGGTATTGAAGGTCTCACCAGAGTGGCTAGATACAAATGATCTACCTATTCGAATATAGTCACAAGAGCTGCAAGTATGTCTGCCACATTTGTAAGTACCCTCATGAGTCAACCATGAGTTATTAGCAGATGGCTCTTTCAATAAACTGGGAGACAGTATGTTTCCCAGCGTGGCAGGAATTTAAAGCTTAGGAGCCGGCCCATTTTAGGTTCAGTACCCTGGATAGCGCTTGTTTATTGGTGGCTACACTTAGCAAACCATTAAGCAAACATAGCCCAGGTTCTCAACCAAAAATGGGCCGGCTCTTAAGCTTTACATTCCTTCTTTTTAAATAAAGAAAGCAAGAAAACGAAGAATAATTGATAACAGGAGTAAATCTATCTGAACCATTAAAGAAAAAAATAGTGTCCCTTGAGTGTTAACGATAGCTCAGAGCCGTCGCTAGCACTCACCTACCTTGAGAGCAATCTGGGGGCTCCCATCAACTTCCACCCAGGCATCGCTGGGGCTTCCCGTTACGCTTGGTGGCATCACGTGCAATGACGTGATGATGTCACCACGCAACTTTATTTAAAAATTACAATGGACAAGATAGAGAAAGGGGGCTTGCTGCAGACTCTCCAGAAACATGGGCCCTCAAGCTCCATCCGGAGCTTGATAAATGGGCCCCAATGACTCTCATAGTGAGATTTCCAGTATATTGAAAAATATAATATATGGCCGTCTGCGGAAACTGCTTGTAAGCAGAGAAACGCATTGCATTACATTAAGGGTTAGCCAATTTGTTAATACCCTTTTCTTAGTGGGTCTATATGACCTTTTTAACCACTTTTTGTTGATTACATTTACAGTATCCCACAAAAGTGAGTGCACGCCTCACATTTTTGTAAATATTTTATTATATCTTTTCATGTGATAACACCGAAGAAATGACACTTTGCTACAATGTAAAGTAGTGAGGGGCCGATTTATCAAGCTCCGTATGGCTCGCCGGAAACAGAAGTTATGTAGCAGTGGTCTATAGACCGCTGCTCCATAATTTGTCCGCCTGCTCTGAGGCAGCATACAGAAATAAACCCAATCGAATACGATCGGGTTGATTGGCACCCCCTGCTAGCGGTCGATTGGCCGCAAATCTGCAGGGGGCGGCATTGCACCAGCTGTTCACCAGTACTGCTGGTGCACTGATAAATTCTGACAACGTATTCTGTCGGCATTTATCGATGTGCGGCAGACATGATACGCTACATTGTATCATGTCCACTCGCACATTAATAAATATACCCCTGAGTGTACACCCAAGAGGGTTAAGGCAATGCTGGAAAATAATGGTGGCCACACAAAATATTAACACTTTGGGCCCAATTTGGACATTTCCACTTAGGGGTGTACTCACTTTTAATGCCAACAGTTTAGACATGTATGGCTGTGTGTTGAGTTATTTTGAGGTGACAGCAAATTTACACTGTTATACAGACTGTACACTCACTACATTGTAGCAAAGTGTCATTTCTTCAGTGTTGTCACATGAAAAGATATAATAGAATATTTACAAAAATGTGAGGGGTGAACTCAATTTTGTGGGAAACTGTGTATTTAACATTTAACAAACCGTTTGGTTCCTGTTTTGCTACCTTCCGCACACCTCACATTGGAGTTCCAGATTGCTGAAGAATAGTGAGCTAAAGCACTACAAATCTTCAGTTTGCGTCTATAAACACATAAATGAGTGCTGCTACCAAATGTGAGTGCAATGTATATATTTAAATCAATAGGATTACCATTTGGAATTGCTGATACACACAGAAGGCGCCCTTTCGTTTGCTTTCTTTGCAGAAATGTTTGAGCCTCCCTTCCTGCAGGATACAGTTTTTTTAACCCCTTTGCTCCTGGAAATGTAACAATTGTTTTTATTAACTATAAGTTAGTGTTTGTGCCAAATTAAGACCAGAAATAATACGTCTTGCTCTCATTATTTTCTTATTTCCCTCTTCACTTTCTCCTGTCTTTCATCTCTTCTCACTCTCACAGCTTTTTCCTCTCATCTCTATTCCCCTGCTCCCTGTTACTGTCTCTCCCTCCACTCTCTCTAACTTTTTCCTCTCTATCTCTCCTATTTTCTCTCCCTCTACCATCTCTTTTCTTTCTTCTTCTTTATCCAATCTGTCTGTACTATATTTTCACCATAATTATTTCTTTTCTCAGTTCTCTTCTTTCTCCATTTCTCCACTCTCTCTTCCTTTTTGTGTCTATACTCAATGGGGCCTATTTATTAAAGGTCTTGCGGACCTGATCCGACAGTGCGGATCAGGTCCGCAAGACCTCGCTGAATGCGGAGAGCAATACGCTCTCCATATTCAGCATTGCACCAGCAGCTCACAAGAGCTGCTGGTGCAACACCACCCCCTGCAGACTCACGGCCAATCGGCCGCCAGCAGGGGGTTGTCAATCAACCCGATTGTACTTGATCGGGTTGATTTGCGGCGATGTGTGTCCGCCTGCTCAGAGCAGGCAGGGT
The DNA here is from genome assembly GCF_027579735.1 of Bombina bombina. Taxonomy (NCBI): domain Eukaryota; kingdom Metazoa; phylum Chordata; class Amphibia; order Anura; family Bombinatoridae; genus Bombina; species Bombina bombina. Next base: position 975,563,706 of record NC_069499.1, on the reverse strand, counting down.
TATGGAGCAGTGGTCTTTGTGACCTCTGCTTCATAACTGCTATTTCTGGCGAGCCTGCAGGCTCGCCAGAAACACGGGGCCTCAAGCTCCATTCGGAGCTTGATAGATAGGCCCCTATGTCTATTCTCTCGCTCTCTTTGCCTCACTATTGCATGACAACATGATTGCTATATAGCAAAAGCAATACTCATTTGTATTAACATAAAAAATAATTTGTCTGTGTGTCTAACATGTTTTTATGGCTGTGTGTGTGTGTCTGTGTGTTTGTGTGTCTTTGTGTGAGTGTGTGGGTGTTTGTGTGAGTGTTGGTGTCTGAGTTTTCTGTGGGTGTCTGTGTCTTTTGAGTGTGTGTGTGGGTGTTTCTGTGGGTGTCTGAGTGCCTGTGTGTGGATATAAATGAGTGATTGTTCATTTGTCGGACAGTTTGACCTTACTGCAGAATAATCTTACAATTTGTACATAATGAGAGCTTTCTGGAAATCACTAATCCACTACTCAACCACTTAAAGGGACAGTCAACACCAGAAGTTTTATTGTTTAAAAAGATAGATAATCCCTTTATTACCCATTCCCTAGTTTTGCATAACTAACACTGTTATATTAATACTTTTAACCTCTGTGATTAACTTGTATCTAAGCATCTTCTGACAGCCCCCTAATCACATGACTATTTATTTATTATCTATTGACTTGCATTTTAGCCAATTAGCGCAGTGTCTGCCACAAGCCACAGATGTGATCACAATGTTATCTATATGGCTCACATGAACTAGCTCTCCCCTGTTGTGAAAAGCAAATAAAAAAGCATGTGATAAGAGGCGGCCTTCAAGGCTTAGAAATTATCATATGAGCCTTCCTAGGTTTAGCTTTCAACTAAGAATACCAAGAGAACAAAGCAAAATTAGTGATAAAAGTTAATTGGAAAGTTGTTTAAAATGACATGCCCTATTTGAAGCAATTAGGGGCCTACCATTTAGTAATTGCATACTGTTGGTATCATATAATTGTCATCTTGAAATAAAGATAATTAGAACTCCATATTGTTGTGTAATTCTCCCTTTTTTGACAAAAATGTAGTCTAACTCTATCCCTGTCAGGTCAGTGTAAACAAGAGCTGAGAGTCTGTGTGTGTGTTTTCTGTGAGTGTCTGTGTGTGTGTTTTCTGTGAGTGCCTGTGGGTGTGTGTTTTATGTGAGTGCCTGTGTGTGTGTTTTCTGTGAGTTCCTGTGTGTGTGTGTGTGTTTTGTGTGAGTGTTTTGTGTGGGTGTCTGTGTGAGTGTTTTCTGTGAGTCTCTGTGTGTGTGTGTTTTCTGTGAGTCTCTGTGTGTGTGTTTTTTGTTAGTCTGTGTGTGTGTGTTTTCTATGAGTGCCTGTGTGTGTGTTTTCTGTGAGTGCCTGTTTTCTGTGAGTTCCAGTGTGTGTGTTTTGTGTGACTGTTTTGTGTGGGTGTTTTCTGTGAGTCTCTATGTGTATGTTTTTTGTGAGTCTGTTTGTGTGTTTTCTGTGAGTCTCTGTGTGTGTGTTTTTTGTGAGTCTGTCTGTGTCTGTGTTTTCTGTGAGTTTCTGTGTGTGTGTGTTTTGTGTGAGTGTCTGTGTGCGTGTTTTGAGTGAGTGTTTTCTGTGAGTCTCTGTGTGTGTGTTTTATGTTAGTGTCTGTGTGTGTGTTTTCTGTGGGTGTCTGTGTGAGTGTGTGTGTGAGTATTTGTATGTATTTGTGTTTCTACAATAACAACATTTTCAAGTTTGATTACACTTGAATTAAGTGCACACACATTTTAGTCCTTTGGCAAAAAATTGCACAAGACAAGGTGGGGGGCCCAATCAATGGTTTTGTCAGGGGCCCCAAAATTTCTAGTGGCAGCCCTGCCCGTTAATATGAGCTAGATTATGAGTGGAGGGCTATTTATCGCACGCTATCTCTGCTCGACTTTGCCTCTTTGCACTTGTGAGGTAGCGCAAGTGTTACAAGTTAAACGGAAAAGAGAAATCCCAGGCGCCTACCCTAAGGAGGCTAGGTTTGAGTAAAATTGGATGGAGAGATAAATTGGTCAAAAATGTATTTTAATAATAGATTAGATTATTAAAAACAACGAATTAAAACAGATTTGGACACATTAAATACAAAAACTTCATGGATCCATGATAAATTACATAAATTGCATATAAAAAACTGTATAAAAAAGGTTAAAAATCAAGAATAAATAATCGATAAAATCTTAGGTAAATCTTAGGTAGTTATGTGCGGTATTGCATCAAGATGTTCCACATATAAAACCAAAAAACAACAATTGCAGACAATCCTAATGAAACATTTCAAGGTGAAGCGGTGTCAAAATCAAGGTAAAACAGTAATAAACTTATAGTGGAAAATCCAAAAAAAGAAAGAAAAAATGTGAATAATAACTTTCCAATGGGGGGGGGGATGAAAGAAGTCTCTAGTCCTATAAAAAATATATTCCAGTGTCTGAGAATCTCAAAAGGTTGGTGATAAAATAACGAAACTTGTGCAAATGCTGCAAATATGAGTGTGGGAATTTTCACAAAAAAAGACAGAGAATAGTGTTGCAGCGGTACAAAAAAATCCAGCAGAAAGTGTTAAAAAGAAAAAAAGTCTGTTAGAAAAAATAAGTGAAAAAAGTATAGATGGAAAAAATTCTGGTGATAGTACTCCTAATACTCTTCAAACGTGTGTAACTTCAAAATCGGTCTTCAGATCAGATGTAAAAAATATAAAAATACTTAAAAATAAAACAAAAACACACGAACAATAACCTGTGGGAAAAACAGAAAACACAATATAGTGTAGATCAGGGGTGTCCAAACTTTTTTGGAAGAGTGCCAGATTTCATGAAGTGAACATGTGCGAGGGCCGACCATTTTGCCTGACATTCTTTGAACCATTTTAAAATAAATGCAAATTAACTATTTTATGCAAAGTTTATTGAAAACGGCATACTTTTACATTTTGTGACTTGGATGACAAATCTAAACAGGTGTTAAATCACTCTGCCTTTAATATAAAAAACAGGAAGCTGAAATATGTCAGGAACATTGTAAAGTACATTACACAAACTAATAAAGGTTGTCTGTCAACTTTTAAGTTCAGAAAATTAACATAACACCAAGTATACATGTGTTCAAATATATTTATAACGTTTCTCCCAAGAAAAAGCTGTGTATGCTGTGCCTTTTACGTTTTTACATTGAATGACATGTCATAAATTGAACTTTTTATACCTTGAAATATCTCCTTGCTTATTCCTGTCAGACGTTTTGGTGCTATTATGAAAATTGGCCAGATTCCTATGCGTCCGAGATCTTGCGAGATTTGGGCTTTCCCCTTCTTCCTGTGCCGGCTGATGACGTCAAACCAGAGATTTCAGGAGTCCTGAGCGGCGCTCGGGGACTCACTGGGGGCCGTATAATGTATATTTGTTAAATTATCTGTGGGGCCATGTCAGTCCGGTACTCGTGCCGCAATTGGCCCGCGGGCCGGACTTTGGACATGCCTGGTGTAGATGGTCCTAGAATTGTAGCAAATAATAGAATAAGGCTTACCAGTGCTGGTCAACGCGTTTCGGCCTGTGTCAAGCCTTTATCAAGACTGGTTTAAAGTGGCAAATGGTAGCCTTATATAGGGTGTTTGACCGGATGTGGTTTAATACCTACTTCCGGTTTGGCGAAATTAGTTACTTTAGCCAAAATAGTTTAAATCTTAGTCTCATTATGTATAGTTGGGTGGGGTGTTTCCCCAACCTAATGCTTAAACTTAAATGTTTTCTATTTTCAATTTTGGCCTATATTTCTCCTTCCTAGTATCTCCGTTAGTTCAGTGACGTCACTTCCGGTCTAGGTAATTTATGCGATCGGATGGTCACGATCTGAGGATCAAATTTTGTAATCTAAAATCAGGTGGTGGTTTAAAAGTTAGGGCGGATATTTGTCCCACATATTGCTGCTTGGTACATTGCTATTTCTATTATCTCAATTTTTTCTATTATCTCAATTTTTTCTACTAGGTCCGTAAACAGACCGACCTGATTGGTCGTGACGTCACGGCCTCGAGTTAGCGCCTTGGATTGGGTATAGAAAGTTGTATGTCAGTTAACATACTCTCTGATAGGTGTATAATCAGGCTATGTTGATTGGATCTTAAAGGTGTGTGTCAGTTATCCTGCTTTCTAATAGGTGTATAATCGGGCTGTGTTAATAGTCCTGTTTATAGGTGTGTGGGTGCCTGATCGTTCTAATTTGGTATAAAGGATTGTACCTTATAGTTGTAAATATTTGTTATGTTATATAATATAGCATAATATATTATTTGTCAAAAAAATCTTTATGTTTAAAGTATCATTTGCGGCTGTGTGGATGCCAAGCAATGTACCAAGCAGCAATATGTGGGACAAATATCCGCCCTAACTTTTAAACCACCACCTGATTTTAGATTACAAAATTTGATCCTCAGATCGTGACCATCCGATCGCATAAATTACCTAGACCGGAAGTGACGTCACGGAACTAACGGAGATACTAGGAAGGAGAAATATAGGCCAAAATTGAAAATAGAAAACATTTAAGTTTAAGCATTAGGTTGGGGAAACACCCCACCCAACTATACATAATGAGACTAAGATTTAAACTATTTTGGCTAAAGTAACTAATTTCGCCAAACCGGAAGTAGGTATTAAACCACATCCGGTCAAACACCCTATATAAGGCTACCATTTGCCACCTTAAACCAGTCTTGATAAAGGCCTGACACAGGCCGAAACGCGTTGACCAGCACTGGTAAGCCTTATTCTATTATTTGCTACAATTCTAGGACCATCTACACTATATTGTGTTTTCTGTTTTTCCCACAGGTTATTGTTCGTGTGTTTTTGTTTTATTTTTAAGTATTTTTATATTTTTTACATCTGATCTGAAGACCGATTTTGAAGTTACACACGTTTGAAGAGTATTAGGAGTACTATCACCAGAATTTTTTCCATCTATACTTTTTTCACTTATTTTTTCTAACAGACTTTTTTTCTTTTTAACACTTTCTGCTGGATTTTTTTGTACCGCTGCAACACTATTCTCTGTCTTTTTTTGTGAAAATTCCCACACTCATATTTGCAGCATTTGCACAAGTTTCGTTTTTTTATCACCAACCTTTTGAGATTCTCAGACACTGGAATATATTTTTTATAGGACTAGAGACTTCTTTCATCCCCCCCCATTGGAAAGTTATTATTCACATTTTTTCTTTCTTTTTTTGGATTTTCCACTATAAGTTTATTACTGTTTTACCTTGATTTTGACACCGCTTCACCTTGAAATGTTTCATTAGGATTGTCTGCAATTGTTGTTTTTTGGTTTTATATGTGGAACATCTTGATGCAATACCGCACATAACTACCTAAGATTTACCTAAGATTTTATCGATTATTTATTCTTGATTTTTAACCTTTTTTATACAGTTTTTTATATGCAATTTATGTAATTTATCATGGATCCATGAAGTTTTTGTATTTAATGTGTCCAAATCTGTTTTAATTCGTTGTTTTTAATAATCTAATCTATTATTAAAATACATTTTTGACCAATTTATCTCTCCATCCAATTTTACTCAAACCTAGCCTCCTTAGGGTAGGCGCCTGGGATTTCTCTTTTCCTTTTCTATCTCCAATATTGGGCACTTGCTAGGAGTCCCCCTTCCTAGGCTTAGAGGTTACCATTAGGCGCTGAGGTTTCACTTTTAATCTGACTCTAACAAACCCTAGCCAGTCCTTAGCAGCCAATTGGACTATAATTATATATACTGAGATGGATTTACTTAATTCATTAAGACAAGATGTACTTATAGAGGTTGACCAACATACCAAACTAATCAGTATTGAAGTTGAGGAAGAGGAAACTATAGATATTCAGTCCATTTTTAAAGACTTAGAAAAATTATTAATTTCAGAAGTCAAATTTAAAGCCGAAATATCCTTTTTAAGAAAATGTCTTGAATTGGACATCATACCAAAAGGATTAATCACTCACAAAGAGTGCGCCTTCCCTCTGTCTGATTCTATCACTGACAAATGGAAAAAGGTGTTAATAAACACATCAAGGCAGTTAATGAGGTTAATTATCGAATATAGAGAATCTCTTACTACAGAGATGGATTATGAGATCAAAGAAAATGAAGCAATCTTGCTAAATTTAGAACATTCCGGACATGAGTCGAAAGATCTCATAGAAAAAAGAGAAAATTTGGTTAAAAGAGTAAAAAAAGCTAGAGAGGATATAATCCAGAAAAAAAACAAAAAACTCATGAGGGAACTTGAAAATATAGAAAGCAGGGATCATGAAAAGGAGGCCGTGACTAAAAATGAGGAAACTGAGGGAGAGAGAGAGAACATTGAAGGTCTAACTATAAAAACTACACAGAAACTGAAACATAGAGATGATATACAAGTTTCAGAGAACAAGCGAGAGCACAAAAGACGACCTTATAAACAGGAACAGTCTAATAATTCCAACTATTATGATTATGAGACAAGAGGAAATGACCATAGAAGATCACCATATCCAAACCGGGGACAAAGACCTAGATATAGGCAGAATTTCAGACAACAAAATGACAGAAACAACTACAGGGAACAAAATGACCATAGAGACAAAAGACCTAGAGATGATTACACCCCCGAAAGAAGGGGCAATTATTACAATTACACTCCCGAAAGAAGGAGATATATGAGACCTAGAGTCTATTACTCCCCAGATAGAAGGACACACCAATGGAACAATGGGGGGAATTACTCCGAAAATAGGACACCAAGATATCAAAACTTCAACAACCAAACCAACTGGAGGGAGGATTATTACCCACAAAGAAGACAACACCACTATAGGAGGACACAAGGGAATAGACGGAATGAATGGAAACCTGCCTTTTATCAACAGAGAGAAAACATCAACCCCGAAGAGTACAAAAGAAGAGATCACTCCAATCACACACATAAGGAGATATACAAAACACCTCAAATGAAAGGAGATCATAAGGCAACTCGAGAAGAAAATCCAGGAAAGACACCAAATGATGCAAACAGAAAAGATGAGTGGAGGATTCAACACTGTACTAAAAGAACAGAATCAAGAGTTGATCCACACACACCCATCACCTCAAATATCAAGGTCCTATCTTCATCTTCTTCTTTTTTAGGGATGGATCACCCACCCAGCAAAGAGAAAGACAAGATATTGAAGATACATACAAATGGAGAAAAACCAAAAGCATCAAAAAGAAGACACATCGAGGAAGGAGAGGAGGAACTAAACTAAATAAGAAACTGAATCAGGAACAGGAACCAGATAAAAATGCAGATAAAAATGCAAATAATAACAATGGCATTTTTAATCTAAGTACACACGTCCTAACGAAAGAAGAAAATTCAGTCCTGAAATTTGGATTATCCTTTGCTCCAACTAAAAGTTTGGATAAATTTCAAACATTTATTAACACAAAGGAATTTGTGAGGAAACTCACACTCAAAAGGTTTTTCTCAAGGTCCCCAGTCGAGAGATTGGCTTATGCACCAAGAGAACACACAGATCCCTATAGACACACAGATCTGAAACCTAAATCAACCTTTTATCCAGTGGCGAGCAAAGGAGTAGCCATAGAAACATTTGAAAACATAGTATGTCGAGAAATTAGAGACATCCAACAGAAGAAACTCAAAATAAGAAAACATAATCTGACAAGACAACAGCTGAAAATGATCAAAGAACTTGAAAACAACTACGCCCTAAGCATAAAACCAGCCGACAAGGGAGGAGGCATTGTAGTTATGAACAGGAGCGACTATGAATCTGAAAATGAAAGGATACTCAGTGACCAAGACACCTACTGCAAACTACGCTCAAATCCGTTGGTACCATATAAGAGAGAACTAGTGACCATACTGGATAAAGCAAAGGAAAAGGGGATACTAGGGGATACTCACCGAGAAAGAATATAATTACATCAACACAAATCACCCCATAACCCCTGTGATATACCACCTACCCAAAATTCATAAATCGCTACAAAAGCCCCCCGGAAGACCAATAATTTCAGGTATTGGATCATTAAGTAGTAATCTATCTGAGTATGTGGACCTGAATTTACAGAGATATGTTCAAAAACTTCCCTCCTACCTGAAAGATTCTACCCAGGTCTTAAATCTACTGGAAAATATACCATGGGAGGAAGGCTATATTTTAGCCACGTGTGATGTCACTTCATTATATACCTGCATCCCACATCAAGAAGGATTGGAAGGGGTTGAATATTTCCTAGAGAAGGACAACGAGATGCTAGAAGAACAAAGGAAATTCATCCTGGACAGTATTCAATATATACTACACCACAATTATTTTTGTAATAATGGGCAATATTATCAACAAATTTGCGGAACCGCAATGGGGACCAGGTTCGCGCCAAGCTATGCTAACCTATATATGGGTAAATGGGAGCATATCTTTTGGGAATCTTGCCCAGCTAGCGCGGACCTGGTCCTCTATCGTCGATACATCGACGATATACTAATAGTTTGGAAGGGGACGCAATCGGATCTTGATTTCACTTTTGAAATTATGAATAAAAACGAGAACAATCTACATTTCACATATACGAGTAGCCTGACAGACATAATCTTCCTTGACTTGAAAATCGAAGTGAAAAATGGAAAACTAGAAACCTCAACACACTTTAAAAAAGTCGACAGCAACAACTATATACATATGATGAGTTGCCACCATTCCAATTGGAAAAATAACATTCCAAAAAGTCAACTGTTGAGAATGAGAAAAAACTGCTCTACTATTGATAAATGGGAAGAACAGGCAAAGACAACAAAATCCAAATTTCTTGAGAGAGGGTACAACGAGATGGAGCTGGATCAGAAAATCCAAGAGGTCAGGACAATCGACAGATCTGCACTCACAAAATACAAGAAACCGAAATCAGCAACGAAAGAAAAGGCACTAGATGTACCGATGATCACGGAGTATAGTGATAACAGGAAGATTATTGAAAAGATATTCAAAAAACATTGGGGCATACTAAAAGATGATGATCTAATAGGTGAAGACCTTCCAATTCAACCCAAGTTCATCTATAGAAAAACAAAAAACTTGAAGAATAAACTAGCCCCAAGTATACCCAAGAAAAAGATCCCTGGAGTAACTAATGTGTTTGGGAAAGAAATAAAAGGGTTTTTTCCCTGCTTATCATGTAAGTCCTGCAAACATGGCATGAAAGTAACATCGTTTATTTGCCACAATACTAAGGAAACACACAAAATCAAGGACTTAATCAGATGCAAGGACAAAGGCATTATTTATATGCTTCAATGTTCCTGTGGCCTACAATATGTGGGCCAGACTTCCAAATCCTTGAAGGACAGAATGCGAGAGCATTTGCTACTCATTGAAAAATCAAATACAGATACAGCCTTATATAAACATTTTGCAGAGAAACATAAAGGCAACACCAAAGATCTTACCTTTCTAGGAATACAAAAGACCAAAAAGGATTGGAGAGGAGGAAATTATGAAAAAAGACTCCTCACAGCTGAATCCAGGTGGATCTTTAACCTGGACTGTCTGTACCCAAGAGGCCTTAATAACAAAGAGGACTTATCGCACCTTTTCAATATGGTTTAACTAGACATTCCAAACATAGAAAAGAATCTTCGAACTAAATCTCCTCCGACGAAGAAGTTTCTCTCTCTCTCTCTCTCTCTCTCTCTCTCTCTCTCTCTCCCAAAGAAAATTCCAAGCTCCGACAAGCAACATCAAACACAAGCCAGAAGCTAAACAATGAATAAGAATATAGCCTGTTCTGAGTTAGGTATACAAACAAGAATCTCAGTCCCACTCCTAATTTTTTAATTTTTTATTTTTAATTCCAACAGCCCACAAATATGAGTTAGATAATAATATATATCAACTCCACACTTGTGTACCCCCAAATTCCAACAGCCCACAAATACGAGTTAGATAAGAATATATATCAACTCCACACTTAAGTTTTCTTTTAAGTAACTTATCATCTGCATTTTAAAAAAAGACACATATACAAACTAAAAAATTTTTTTTAAATTTTTTTTATAAGTTAACTAGCACTTGTATTTTCCGCTATGAAATAAAACAATTAAAAATTGAAAAAGTAAGATTACCCATATCTAATTAGGTTGTAACAAGAAATGGTACTGACGAGAAGAAAAAACAATCTGTAGTAAAGAACTCTTTATGAAGAATATCTCAAACTCTTTAGCTCTTTGTACTCCCTTAAAAAGTAACTAAAGCCAAAAGTAAAAAAACATTCACCATAACCAAAGGAGATCTACACCACAGAGGGCTATTCTAAGCAAAAAGTTCAACTTATATCATTTCAGTCTCTAATTCATCTAAGCTCGACTCCCAGCATTCTGGTCTCCAATTCACTGATAGCGAGTTATTCACACAGTCATGAAAACAAAGTTCCACCTCCTATACATTCATTGTCCACTCCCAAATATTTCCACCAAGGTGTTCGATTACAAACTACCCATTGAAAGACAAGATTCCCCAAAATCAAGAAACACACCACTATTGACCTCACAAACTTTATAGCGATTAAACCAATACAGCATCCACACAGCCGCAAATGATACTTTAAACATAAAGATTTTTTTGACAAATAATATATTATGCTATATTATATAACATAACAAATATTTACAACTATAAGGTACAATCCTTTATACCAAATTAGAACGATCAGGCACCCACACACCTATAAACAGGACTATTAACACAGCCCGATTATACACCTATTAGAAAGCAGGATAACTGACACACACCTTTAAGATCCAATCAACATAGCCTGATTATACACCTATCAGAGAGTATGTTAACTGACATACAACTTTCTATACCCAATCCAAGGCGCTAACTCGAGGCCGTGACGTCACGACCAATCAGGTCGGTCTGTTTACGGACCTAGTAGAAAAAATTGAGATAATAGAAAAAATTGAGATAATAGAAATAGCAATGTACCAAGCAGCAATATGTGGGACAAATATCCGCCCTAACTTTTAAACCACCACCTGATTTTAGATTACAAAATTTGATCCTCAGATCGTGACCATCCGATCGCATAAATTACCTAGACCGGAAGTGACGTCACGGAACTAACGGAGATACTAGGAAGGAGAAATATAGGCCAAAATTGAAAATAGAAAACATTTAAGTTTAAGCATTAGGTTGGGGAAACACCCCACCCAACTATACATAATGAGACTAAGATTTAAACTATTTTGGCTAAAGTAACTAATTTCGCCAAACCGGAAGTAGGTATTAAACCACATCCGGTCAAACACCCTATATAAGGCTACCATTTGCCACCTTAAACCAGTCTTGATAAAGGCCTGACACAGGCCGAAACGCGTTGACCAGCACTGGTAAGCCTTATTCTATTATTTGCTACAATTCTAGGACCATCTACACTATATTGTGTTTTCTGTTTTTCCCACAGGTTATTGTTCGTGTGTTTTTGTTTTATTTTTAAGTATTTTTATATTTTTTACATCTGATCTGAAGACCGATTTTGAAGTTACACACGTTTGAAGAGTATTAGGAGTACTATCACCAGAATTTTTTCCATCTATACTTTTTTCACTTATTTTTTCTAACAGACTTTTTTTCTTTTTAACACTTTCTGCTGGATTTTTTTGTACCGCTGCAACACTATTCTCTGTCTTTTTTTGTGAAAATTCCCACACTCATATTTGCAGCATTTGCACAAGTTTCGTTTTTTTATCACCAACCTTTTGAGATTCTCAGACACTGGAATATATTTTTTATAGGACTAGAGACTTCTTTCATCCCCCCCCATTGGAAAGTTATTATTCACATTTTTTCTTTCTTTTTTTGGATTTTCCACTATAAGTTTATTACTGTTTTACCTTGATTTTGACACCGCTTCACCTTGAAATGTTTCATTAGGATTGTCTGCAATTGTTGTTTTTTGGTTTTATATGTGGAACATCTTGATGCAATACCGCACATAACTACCTAAGATTTACCTAAGATTTTATCGATTATTTATTCTTGATTTTTAACCTTTTTTATACAGTTTTTTATATGCAATTTATGTAATTTATCATGGATCCATGAAGTTTTTGTATTTAATGTGTCCAAATCTGTTTTAATTCGTTGTTTTTAATAATCTAATCTATTATTAAAATACATTTTTGACCAATTTATCTCTCCATCCAATTTTACTCAAACCTAGCCTCCTTAGGGTGGCGCCTGGGATTTCTCTTTTCCTTTTCTATCTCCAATATTGGGCACTTGCTAGGAGTCCCCCTTCCTAGGCTTAGAGGTTACCATTAGGCGCTGAGGTTTCACTTTTAATCTGTTACAAGTTAAACATTTTTTTTGCTCGCTAGCTAATCCTATGAATGCAAAGAGCCAAAGTTAGAATATCGTGTCCGCATTAATACTCCCCTATAGACTTCAAATGAGTAAGAAAAGCAGAAAAGAATCTAGCACCCATACTCACACGCTTGCCAAAATTGCTATAAGCCCCTTACTCTAATAACCCCTAAACAGCCACATACCCCGCCGCAAAGTATCGCACTACACTAACAACTACTAAACTATTATTAACCAATAAGCTGCCATAACCCTCATCACAAAATACCTACTAACATATAAACCCCCTACACAGCTAGCACCCCTTAACCTAACACCTCCTAGGTTACCCAAAAAAACTAACATTACCTGAAAAAAAACAAAACTAACATTACCTAGGGGGAAAAAACTAACATTACCTAACCAAAAAAAACTAACATTACCTGAAAAAAAAACTAACATTACCTGAAAAAAAAACTAACATTACCTGAAAAAAAAACAACTAACATTACCTAGGGGAAAAAAACTAACATTACCTAACAAAAAAAAAACTAACATTACCTAACAAAAAAAAAACTAACATTACCTAACAAAAAAAAAACTAACATTACCTAACAAAAAAAAAACTAACATTACCTAACAAAAAAAAAACTAACATTACCTGAAAAAAAAAACAACTAACATTACCTAGGGGAAAAAAACTAACATTACCTAACAAAAAAAAAACTAACATTACCTGAAAAAAAAACAACTAACATTACCTAGGGGAAAAAAACTAACATTACCTAACAAAAAAAACTAACATTACCTGACAAAAAATAAACTAACATTACCTGACAAAAAAAACTAACATTACCTGACAAAAAAAACTAACATTACCTGACAAAAAAAACTAACATTACCTGACAAAAAAAACTAACATTACCTGAAAAAACTAACATTACATGGAAAAAAGCTACCATTACAGAAAATAAAAAAAACTACCATTACAGAAAAAAAACAAATGACTAAAAATAAAAATCAATTTAAAAAAAAAAAAAAAAAAAAAAAAAAACTATACTAACACTAAAACGCCAACTGCTGTGCTCTTCTTCAATCCTGGCAGCGGCAGTCCATCTTCGTCCCCGGCAGCAGTGGTCGATATTCATCCCAGTGGCGGTGGTCCATCTTCATCCATCTTCTTTCTTCTTATCTTTGGATCTTCAGTCCCCGATGTCCTCTTCATTCGGTCACCCAGCCGCACACAGAATTTTGAAGCAAGATACCCTTGCATTCCTATTGGCTGATTTTAATTTTCAAATTCAAATTAGCCAATAGAATCAAATAGGAGCACAGCAATTGGCTTTTTTTTTCTTTGCCATGGTGTTTTTTGTTTTTCTTTAAGTGAGGCTTTAGTTTTAGAATAGGCATAACTTTTTCCTTTTTTTGGTAATTAGTTTTTTTCTGTAATGGTAGGTTTTTTATTTTCTGTAAATGGTAGCTTTTTTTTCATGCAATGTTTTTTTTCAGGTAATGTTCCTTTTATTGGTAACTTAGTGGGTGTTAGGTTAGGGGGTTAGCTAGTTAGAGGGTTTAGATGTTAGTGGGTATTTTGCGATGGGGTTGTGGCAGTTTAGGGGTTAATAGTGTGCAGGGGTATTTTGTGATAGGGTTGTAGCTTTTTAGGGGTTAATAGTGTAGTTTGGTATTTTGTGGTAGGGCTTGTGATGGTTTAGTAGTTAAAGGAACAGTCAAGTCCAAAAAAAAACTTTCATTATTTAAATAGGACATGTAATTTTAAACAACTTTCCAATTTACTTTTATCACCAATTTTGCTTTGTTCTCTTGGTATTCTTAGTTGAAAGCTAAACCTAGGAGGTTTATATGCTAATTTCTTAGACCTTGTAGGCCACCTCTAAGCTGAATGCATTTTGACCACTAGAGGCTGTTAGTTCATGTGTTTCATATAGATAACATTGAGCTCACGCACGTGAATTTACCGAGGAGTGAGCACTGATTGGCTAAAATGCAAATCTGTCAAAAGAACTGAAATAAGGGGGCAGTCTGCAGATGCTTAGATACAAGGTAATTACAGAGGTAAAAAGTGTATTATTATAACTTTGTTGGTTATGCAAAACTGGGGAATGGGTAATAAAGGGATTGCCTATCTTTTAAAACAACAAAAAATGTGTTGACTGTGTAATGGGGTACTTTGCGGTGAGTTATATGGCGGTTTAGGGGTTAATAGTTTAGAGAAGTAGTTTGCGATGTGGGTGTGTGGCAGTTTCCTCTGGCCAAACTCTTCATGCAAACTTTCAGGTTGTGTAAAAAGTTTGAGCATTAAATACGATTACGTTCAAGCAATTGCATTTACTTTCAACTTGTAATATGAGCGTAAACAAATTTGTGGTCATTTTTAGAGCTCACCGCTTGAAATATGGATTTGAGTGTAAAAAAACCACCACAATCTCATGATTGCATTTACTTTCCTCGCGCTGACGATAGCGCCCCACTCAAAATCTAGGCCTATGTGGGATAAGGATTGATCTGCGTTATGATACATCCGCATAGAATATTAGATCTGGGGGTTGCCATTTATCATTGCACAAGCAGTTCTTGTGAACTGCTGCTGCAAAGCCGCCCCCTGCAGATTTGCGGCCAATTGGCCGCTAGCAGGGGATGTCAATCAACTCGATCATATTCGATCGGATTGATTTCTGTCCGCCACCTCAGAGCAGGTGGACAGACTATGGAGCAGCGGTCTTTAGACCACTGCTTCATAACTTCTGTTTCCGGCGAGCCTGAAGGCCGTAGGGAGCTTGATAAATTGACCCCTTAAGATACACTTTATGACATTGTAGGTACTTTTGTCATCAACTTATATACACTGGTTAGTGCAAGAATTTTTGCACTAACCAATAATATACTGAGGGAGTTTCCTCAATAGATTAATTGATTGTGCCTGTTTTCTAATAATGTACGTTATATTATCAGCTTGTTTTTGCTCCTGTATATAGAATTATTGTATTATGTTACTCTGAAGCGTTATGTAACAGTAATGTATACTGCATTGTTCTGTTTGCTGATTCATGTTTAAACCTGTTGCAATGTAAACATAATAGTTTGAGACAGACTTTTCTGAACAGTGATTGGCTACATGGTGTTTAATCACTCCCACTGATTCTTAATCTTGTTTCTTATTTGTGGTGAGTAATGCCAATCACTGTTCTAAAAAGTAATTGGTTCAAGTTAGCAATAAATAGATACAGTTAGAGGAACTTTAGCATTGCAATCCAACTGCACATCATGAAGGGGGAGGAAATGTGTTATGTGGATTGTTCATACCTGACCAGGCAAGCAGTGCTAGTGTCTCTTCACTTTGTACTTTTTTATTTTGGGGGAGCTCTCATCCTATTGGCTGATTGGAACAGCCAATAGGATGAGAGCTGTTCAAATCCTACTGGCTGATTGGAACAGTCAATAGGATTTTAGCAGTTCTAATCCTATTGGCTGATTGGAACCTTTGAAATCTTGGATGATGTCACTTGCATTCAAGTTCCAGTTTACGGCGGCGACCATATTGAAGAGGAGCTCCGCGCTGGATGTCTTCAGGATGGACCTGCTCCGTGCCAGATGGATGAAGATAGAAGAGGCCGCATGGATGAAGACTTCGCCAGCTGGATGAAGATGGAAGAGGCCGCCCGGATGAAGACTTCTTGATGGCTGGATCCTTCAAGCGGAACTTCAAAAACTGTAAGTGGATCGTCGAGGGTTAGTGTTAGGTTTATTTAAGGGGTATTTGGGTAGGTTTTATTTTTAGAGTAGGGTCTGGGCAGGTAAAAGAGTTAAATGCCCTTTTAAGGGCAATGCCCATACAAATACCCTTTTCAGGGCAATGGGGCGCTTAGGTTTTTTAGATAGGCTTTTTATTTGGGGGGGTTGGTTGTGGGGTGATGGGTTTTACTGTTGGGGGGTGTTTGTATTTTTTTTTTCAGGTAAAAGAGCTGATTTCTTTGGGGCAATGCCCCGCAAAAGGCCCTTTTAAGGGCCATTGGTAGTTTATTGTAGGCTAGGGTTTTTTTTTATTTTGGGGGGCTTTTTTATTTTGATAGGGCTATTAGATTAGGTGTAATTCATTTTTACTTTTGATACTGTGGTTTTTTTCCCCGTGTAACTTAGGTTTTTTTTTTTTTAATTTAGTAATTTTTAATAGTAGATTTAAATAATTTTAGTATGGTTAGGGTTTTTAATATGTAATATAGTTATTTTAATTGCTAGTTTAATGTAATTTTAGTATAATAGTTAGGGTAGGTTAATTAATAGTTTAATATAGTTTATTTTAATTCTACAGGTAAGTTTTAATTTATTAAAAGATAGGGATGTTGTAATTTTAATGTAAAGTTAGCGGGTTGTTAGGTTTAGGGGTTAATAGCTTAATTTAGTGTATGGCGATGTGGGGGGCTAGCAGTTTAGGGGTTAATAGGTTTAGTTAATGGTAGTGATGTGGGAGGCCAGAGGTTTAGGGGTTAATAACTTTATTTAGGTTGCGGCGGGCTCCGGAAGCGGCGGGATAGGGGTTAATGCATTTATTTAGTTGCGGTGGTATCGGTGAGCGGCGGGATAGGGGTTAATAACATTATGTGGGTGGCGGCAATGTCAGGGCGGCAGATTAGGGGTGTTTAGACTCAGGGCTTATGTTAGGGTGTTAGGTAGAAATCAATGGGATATCTGGCAGTGTAAGATCACTCAGACTTTTTGGTGATTATATATTGATGTTTGTAGCTGATATATTTGTTCCAAGTTGTATTTGGAACAAAATGGATACCCCAAATATCAGCAGTTAATTAGAGTGATAAATATTACATGAAATAATATCATAAGAGTTTTTACAATAGATTGACTATTAGTCACAGCGAAGGTTATATAAGGCAAGTGAACTGACATTAAGTATATTTGTCAGGATAGTTCTGTGCAACAATGATTACTAAGTAGAGTACGAAGTAAGTATTGAGGCAACTCAGGTTGATAATCAGAATGATGAAATACGTACAAAGTATCGAATTACCAAGATACAATATGCTGAGACTCTCAGATGATACAGAAACAATATAATGCAACACGTTTGGTAATTCTCAGACAAGATGCCTGAAAACAAATACTTGCGGTTCCGGTCAGATGAAACAGGACTGAAGAGGAGGCTTTAATAACTACTCCGGAGCAGAGTAAAGTCAGTGACAAAAGTGCTGCACCTACAGCGTAGGAGATGAGGTGGTATGAGAAAGTTGATCCGGTAACAACGTGGAGCTGTAGAAGGCAGAGGAGATCAGCGTGTGCCTCGGTAGAACGCTGTGGAGTGATATCCAGGTGGAGGTAGATCCGGTAGAAGAAATAGAACAATACGGCATAAGCGTTACTGCAGGAACTCCGGAACAGATCCTTAACTGAGAGTAAGTAGTACAGCTGAGGCTGATGAGACAAGGAAGCTTGATGAATACTTAGAGCTTCTAGTTAGGTATGCAACTAGAGTTAAACAAAATAATCAAGCAATGAATGAAGGAGGAAGTGAGTTTATAAAGGTGTGGAAGTATTGAAGGGGAGGAGATTACTTAAAGGTATATAGCGAAATCCTTACATACAGCATCGAACATAAGCTTTCGCTTCTTTCAGACTCCCATTGATTCCTACGGCATCCGCGGCCTCCACGGTGGTGGATTGAAAACCAGGTACACTGGGCCGGAATAGCCACGAGCGTACAGGTTAACTATTTGATAACTTTTAAAAAGTTTCAAATAGTGCCTAATGTGTATTCGGAATATCTGTAATGACGTAAGCATCGTTCTGTGTCCGACGGATCGTATGTTACGTCACAGATTTCAACTTTTGCTAGATTCCAACTTTGTCTGTAGGCTTTGATAAGTAGGTCGAATCAAGCTTGCCACAATTACGCTGCAGAATTCCAGCGTATTTGCGGTTGACGGCTTGATAAATATCCCCCTAAGACTCTCTGCATTTATTTTACTTTCTTTCATGTAATTAACAAGAGTCCATTAGCTAGTGACGTATGGGATATACATTCCTACCAGGAGGGGCAAAGTTTCCCAAACCTTAAAATGCCTATAAATACACCCCTCACCACACCCACAAATCAGTTTTACAAACTTTGCCTCCAAGGGAGGTGGTGAAGTAAGTTTGTGCTAGATTCTACGTTGATATGCGCTCCGCAGCAAGTTGGAGCCCGGTTTTCCTCTCAGCGTGCAGTGAATGTCAGAGGGATGTGAAGAGAGTATTGCCTATTGAATGCAGTGATCTCCTTCTACGGGGTCTATTTCATAAGGTTCTCTGTTATCGGTCGTAGAGATTCATCTCTTACCTCCCTTTTCAGATCGACGATATACTCTTATATTTACCATTTCCTCTACTGATTCTCGTTTCAGTACTGGTTTGGCTTTCTACAAACATGTAGATGAGTGTCCTGGGGTAAGTAAGTCTTATTTTCTGTGACACTCTAAGCTATGGTTGGGCACTTTATTTATAAAGTTCTAAATATATGTATTCAAACATTTATTTGCCTTGACTCAGAATGTTCAACTTTCCTTATTTCCAGACAGTCAGTTTCATATTTGGGATTATGCATTGAATTATCATATTTTTTCTTACCTCAAAAATTTGACTTTTTTCCCTCTGGGCTGTTAGGCTCGCGGGGGCTGAAAATGCTTCATTTTATTGCGTCATTCTTGGCGCGGACTTTTTTGGCGCAAAAATTCTTTTCCGTTTCCGGCGTCATACGTGTCGCCGGAAGTTGCGTCATTTTTTGACGTTATTTTGCGCCAAAAATGTCGGCGTTCCGGATGTGGCGTCATTTTTGGCGCCAAAAGCATTTAGGCGCCAAATAATGTGGGCGTCTTATTTGGCGCTAAAAAATATGGGCGTCGCTTTTGTCTCCACATTATTTCAGTCTCATTTTTCATTTGCTTCTGGTTGCTAGAAGCTTGATGTTTGGCATTTTTTCCCATTCCTGAAACTGTCTTATAAGGAATTTGATCTATTTTGCTTTATATGTTGTTTTTTCTCTTACATATTGCAAGATGTCTCACGTTGCATCTGAGCCAGAAGATACTACAGGAAAACCACTGCCTGCTGGATCTACCAAAGCTAAGTGTATCTGCTGTAAACTTTTGGTAGCTATTCCTCCAGCTGTTGTTTGTAATAATTGTCATGACAAACTTGTTAAAGCAGATAATATTTCCTTTAGTGATGTACCATTGCCTGTTGCAGTTCCCTCAACATCTAAGGTGCAGAATGTTCCTGATAACATAAGAGATTTTGTTTCTGAATCCATAAAGAAGGCTTTGTCTGTTATTTCTCCTTCTAGTAAACGTAAAAAGTCTTTTAAATCTTCCCTCTCTACAGATGAATTTTTAAATGAACACCATCATTCTGATTCTTTGGACTCTTCTGGTTCAGAGGATTCTATCTCAGAGATTGATGCTGATAAATCTTCATATTTATTTAAGATGGAATTTATTCGCTCTTTACTTAAAGAAGTATTAATTGCTTTAGAAATAGAGGATTCTAGTCCTCTTGATACTAATTCTATACGTTTGGATAAGGTTTTTAAAGCTCCTGCGGTTATTCCAGAAGTCTTTCCTGTTCCTAATGCTATTTCTGCTGTAATTTCCAAGGAATGGGATAAATTGGGTAATTCATTTACTCCTTCTAAACGTTTTAAGCAATTATATCCTGTTCCGCCTGACAGGTTAGAATTTTGGGACAAAATCCCTAAAGTTGATGGGGCTATTTCTACCCTTGCTAAACGTACTACCATTCCTACGTCAGATGGTACCTCGTTTAAGGATCCTTTAGATAGAAAAATTGAATCTTTTCTAAGAAAAGCTTATCTATGTTCAGGTAATCTTCTTAGACCTGCTATATCATTGGCTGATGTTGCTGCAGCTTCAACTTTTTGGTTGGAAACTCTAGCGCAACAAGTAACAAATCGTGATTCTCATGATATTATTATTCTTCTCCAGCATGCTAATAATTTCATCTGTGATGCCATTTTTGATATTATTAGAGTTGATGTTAGGTTTATGTCTCTGGCTATCTTAGCCAGAAGAGCTTTATGGCTTAAGACCTGGAATGCTGATATGGCTTCTAAATCAACTCTACTTTCCATTTCTTTCCAGGGAAACAAATTATTTGGTTCTCAGTTGGATTCTATTATTTCAACTGTTACTGGTGGGAAAGGAACTTTTTTACCACAGGATAAAAAGTCTAAAGGTAAAAACAGGGCTAACAATCGTTTTCGTTCCTTTCGTTTCAACAAAGAACAAAAGCCTGATCCTTCGTCCTCAGGAGCAGTTTCAGTTTGGAAACCATCTCCAGTCTGGAATAAATCCAAGCCTGCTAGAAAGGCAAAGCCTGCTTCTAAGTTCACATGAAGGTACGGCCCTCATTCCAGTTCAGCTGGTAGGGGGCAGGTTACGTTTTTTCAAAGAAATTTGGATCAATTCTGTTCACAATCTTTGGATTCAGAACATTGTTTCAGAAGGGTACAGAATTGGTTTCAAGATGAGACCTCCTGCAAAGAGATTTTTTCTTTCCCATGTCCCAGTAAATCCAGTGAAAGCTCAAGCATTTCTGAATTGTGTTTCAGATCTAGAGTTGGCTGGAGTAATTATGCCAGTTCCAGTTCCGGAACAGGGGATGGGGTTTTATTCAAATCTCTTCATTGTACCAAAGAAGGAGAATTCCTTCAGACCAGTTCTGGATCTAAAATTATTGAATCGTTATGTAAGGATACCAACGTTCAAGATGGTAACTGTAAGGACTATATTGCCTTTTGTTCAGCAAGGGAATTATATGTCCACAATAGATTTACAGGATGCATATCTGCATATTCCGATTCATCCAGATCATTATCAGTTCCTGAGATTCTCTTTTCTAGACAAGCATTACCAATTTGTGGCTCTACCGTTTGGCCTTGCTACAGCTCCAAGAATTTTCACAAAGATTCTCGGTGCCCTTCTGTCTGTAATCAGAGAACAGGGTATTGTGGTATTTCCTTATTTGGACGATATCTTGGTACTTGCTCAGTCTTTACATTTAGCAGAGTCTCATACGAATCGACTTGTGTTGTTTCTTCAAGATCATGGTTGGAGGATCAATTTACCAAAAAGTTCTTTGATTCCTCAAACAAGGGTAACCTTTCTGGGTTTCCAGATAGATTCAGTGTCCATGACTCTGTCTTTAACAGACAAGAGACGTCTAAAATTGATTACAGCTTGTCGAAACCTTCAGTCTCAATCATTCCCTTCGGTAGCCTTATGCATGGAAATTCTAGGTCTTATGACTGCTGCATCGGACGCGATCCCCTTTGCTCGTTTTCACATGCGACCTCTTCAGCTCTGTATGCTGAACCAATGGTGCAGGGATTACACGAAGATATATCAATTAATATCTTTAAAACCGATTGTTCGACACTCTCTAACGTGGTGGACAGATCACCTTTGTTTAATTCAGGGGGCTTCTTTTGTTCTTCCGACCTGGACTGTAATTTCAACAGATGCAAGTCTCACAGGTTGGGGAGCTGTGTGGGGATCTCTGACGGCACAAGGAGTTTGGGAATCTCAGGAGGTGAGATTACCGATCAATATCTTGGAACTCCGTGCAGTTTTCAGAGCTCTTCAGTTTTGGCCTCTTCTGAAGAGAGAATCGTTCATTTGTTTTCAGACAGACAATGTCACAACTGTGGCATACATCAATCATCAAGGAGGGACTCACAGTCCTCTGGCTATGAAAGAAGTATCTCGAATTTTGGTTTGGGCGGAATCCAGCTCCTGTCTAATCTCTGCGGTTCATATCCCAGGTGTAGACAATTGGGAAGCGGATTATCTCAGTCGCCAAACGTTGCATCCGGGCGAATGGTCTCTTCACCCAGAGGTATTTCTTCAGATTGTTCAAATGTGGGGGCTCCCAGAGATAGATCTGATGGCCTCTCATCTAAACAAGAAACTTCCCAGGTATCTGTCCAGATCCCGGGATCCTCAGGCGGAGGCAGTGGATGCATTATCACTTCCTTGGAAGTATCATCCTGCCTATATCTTTCCGCCTCTAGTTCTTCTTCCAAGAGTAATCTCCAAGATTCTGAGGGAATGCTCGTTTGTTCTGCTAATAGCTCCGGCATGGCCTCACAGGTTTTGGTATGCGGATCTTGTCCGGATGGCATCTTGCCAACCATGGACTCTTCCGTTAAGACCAGACCTTCTGTCACAAGGTCCTTTTTTCCATCCGGTTCTGAAATCCTTAAATTTAAAGGTATGGAGATTGAACGCTTGATTCTTGGTCAAAGAGGTTTCTCTGACTCCGTGATTAATACTATGTTACAGGCTCGTAAATCTGTATCTCGAGAGATATATTATAGAGTCTGGAAGACTTATATTTCTTGGTGTCTTTCTCATCATTTTTCTTGGCATTCTTTTAGAATACCGAGAATTTTACAGTTTCTTCAGGATGGTTTAGATAAGGGTTTGTCCGCAAGTTCTTTGAAAGGACAAATCTCCGCTCTTTCTGTTCTTTTTCACAGAAAGATTGCTATTCTTCCTGATATTCATTGCTTTGTACAAGCTTTGGTTCGTATAAAACCTGTCATTAAGTCAATTTCTCCTCCTTGGAGTTTGAATTTGGTTCTGGGAGCTCTTCAAGCTCCTCCGTTTGAACCTATGCATTCATTGGACATTAAATTACTTTCTTGGAAAGTTTTGTTCCTTTTGGCCATCTCTTCTGCTAGAAGAGTTTCTGAATTATCTGCTCTTTCTTGTGAGTCTCCTTTTCTGATTTTTCATCAGGATAAGGCGGTGTTGCGAACTTCTTTTGAATTTTTACCTAAAGTTGTGAATTCCAACAACATTAGTAGAGAAATTGTGGTTCCTTCATTATGTCCTAATCCTAAGAATTCTAAGGAGAAATCGTTGCATTCTTTGGATGTTGTTAGAGCTTTGAAATATTATGTTGAAGCTACGAAATCTTTCCGTAAGACTTCTAGTCTATTTGTTATCTTTTCCGGTTCTAGGAAAGGCCAGAAAGCTTCTGCCATTTCTTTGGCATCTTGGTTGAAATCTTTAATTCATCTTGCCTATGTTGAGTCGGGTAAAATTCCGCCTCAGAGAATTACAGCTCATTCTACTAGGTCAGTATCTACTTCCTGGGCGTTTAGGAATGAAGCTTCGGTTGACCAGATCTGCAAAGCAGCAACTTGGTCCTCTTTGCATACTTTTACTAAATTCTACCATTTTGATGTATTTTCTTCTTCTGAAGCAGTTTTTGGTAGAAAAGTTCTTCAGGCAGCGGTTTCAGTTTGAATCTTCTGCTTATGTTTTTTGTTAAACTTTATTTTGGGTGTGGATTATTTTCAGCAGGAATTGGCTGTCTTTATTTTATCCCTCCCTCTCTAGTGACTCTTGTGTGGAAAGATCCACATCTTGGGTAGTCATTATCCCATACGTCACTAGCTCATGGACTCTTGTTAATTACATGAAAGAAAACATAATTTATGTAAGAACTTACCTGATAAATTCATTTCTTTCATATTAACAAGAGTCCATGAGGCCCACCCTTTTTTGTGGTGGTTATGATTTTTTTGTATAAAGCACAATTATTCCAATTCCTTATTTTATATGCTTCGCACTTTTTTTCTTATCACCCCACTTCTTGGCTATTCGTTAAACTGATTTGTGGGTGTGGTGAGGGGTGTATTTATAGGCATTTTAAGGTTTGGGAAACTTTGCCCCTCCTGGTAGGAATGTATATCCCATACGTCACTAGCTCATGGACTCTTGTTAATATGAAAGAAATGAATTTATCAGGTAAGTTCTTACATAAATTATGTTTTTTTTAATTTTTTATTGAAGAAATACACATTACAATTAATATACTGTCACAATAAAAAGTCAAAGAAGAATACAAGCATTACTTAAAAAAATACATTTGTGATTTCTAGACAATAATCCTCTTCCCACCCCCGATTTCAGCAGATTAGGCCACTCTTGGGTCCTTGGTTTTCATATGTATAGAGATATAGGGAAATTATGGATTCAAAACAAATTAAAACTATGTGAACCATTTATAGTAAAGTATACAAATCACTGGCCAAAACCAGCACCTATAAGGTTAATATAGAGCTTAAATATGAAGTACCCTGCTTAGGCTTGTTTCTTATATGGTGAAAGGACATATGTACTTTGTGTAAAAGGGTATGATAGGAAAATATATTGTGTTGGGTGTTAAACATTTGGTAGATGAAATATAAGCTATATTGGTATTTTTAGTAAGATTCCCCTTACTATGTACAACATCTAATATCTAGGGTTTGAGCAGTATAAGCTTGAAGGCTAAGAGGTTGTGAAATGAACAACTTATCTAGTTTCCTGCGTGCTTTATAAGTGTGTAAATAGGTACATATCTTTATACTGTGTTTTATCTCTCCTATGGCTCCGGCCGCTAGCCACAGGGAGAGGAACAAGGAGGTGCAGAATGAGAAAAAGATGTCAATATTATAAGTTTTACTCATGTCTCGCCTGCATTATGGGCTACATAAAAGTGGGGTCAATTTTAGATGGTACAGGGTATCGATATTGAGGCATCCTGCAATAACCATTTTTACCCCTCCGGTGCAGAGGGGTACTTGCCAGTCCTTAAGATGGCGGGGACAATAGTGGGGTGGGGGAGGGAAGGGAGACTGTTTGGGAGGGATCAGGGGGTGTAATGTGTCAGGTGGGAGACTGATCTCTACACTAAAGCTAAAATTAACCCTGCAAGCTCCCTAATTAACCCCTTCACTGCTAGCCATAATACACGTGTGATGCACAGCGGCATTTAGCGGCCTTCTAATTACCAAAAAGCAACACCAAAGCCATATATGTCTGCTATTTCTGAACAAAGGGGATCCCAGAGAAGCATTTACAACCATTTGTGCCTTAATTGCACAAACTGTTTGTAAATAATTTTAGTAAGAAACCTAAAGTTTGTGAAAAAGTTGACTATTTTTTTTTATTTGATCGCATTTGGCGGTGAAATGGTGGCATGAAATATACCAAAATGGGTTTAGATCAATACTTGGGGTTGTCTACTACACTACACTAAAGCTAAAATTAACCCTACAAGCTCCCTAATTAACCCCTGCACTGCTGGGCATAATACACGTGTGGTGCGCAGCGTCATTTAGCGGCCTTCTAATTACCAAAAGCAACGCCAAAGCCATAAATGTCTGCTATTTCTGAACAAAGGGGATCCCAGAGAAGCATTTACAACCATTTTTGCCATAATTGCACAAGATGTTTGTAAATGATTTCAGTGAGAAACCTAAAATTTGGAAAAATGTAACGTTTTTTTTTTATTTAATCGCATTTGGCGTTGAAATGGTGGCATGAAAAATACCAAAACGGGTCTAGACCCATTTATGCCATAATTGCACAAGCTGTTTGTAAATAATTTCAGTGAGAAACCTAAAGTTTGTGAAAAAAATTGTGAAAAAGTGAACGATTTTTTTTATTTGATCGCATTTGGCGGTGAAATGGTGGCATGAAATATACCAAAATGGGCCTAGATCAATACTTTGGGATGTCTTCTAAAATAAAATATATACATGTCAAGGGATATTCAGGGATTCCTGACAGATATCAGTGTTCCAATGTAACTAGCGCTAATTTTGAAAAAAAGTGGTTTGGAAATAGCAAAGTGCTACTTGTATTTATGGCCCTATAACTTGCAAAAAAAAAGCAAAGAACATGTAAACATTGGGTATTTCTAAATTCAGTACAAAATTTGGAAACTATTTAGCATAGGTGTTTTTTGGTGGTTGTAGATGCGCAACAGATTTAGGGGGTCAAAGTAAGAAAAAGTGTGTTTTTTTCCATTTTTTCCTCATATTTTATAAAAAAAATGACAATAAATTATAAGTTATGATGAAAATAAGGGTATCTTGAGAAAGTCCATTTAATGGCGAGAAAAACGGTATATAATATGTGTGGGTACAGTAAATGAGTAAGAGGAAAATTACAGCTACACTGCAAAAATGTAAAACTAGCCTTGGTCCCAAACGGACAGAAAATGGAAAAGTGCTGTGGTCATTAAGGGGTTAAATAGTTATTAACTATTTAATAACTTCCTAGTTAAAATAAATACAAATTTACCTGTAAAATAAACCCTAACCTAAGTTACAATTACATCTAACACTACACTATCATTAAACTAATTACCTAAACTACCTACAATTAATTACAATTAAATTAAATAAACTAAATTACGAAGAAAAAAAAACACTAAATCACAGAAAATAAAAAAAGAATTACAAGAATTTTAAACTAATTACACCTAATCTAATCCCCCTAATAAAATAAAAAAGCCCCCCAAAATAATAAAATTCCCTACCCTACTAAATTACCAATAGCCCTTAAAAGGGCCTTTTGCGGGGCATTGCCCCAAAGTAATCATCTCTTTCCCCTGTAAAAAAAATACAATACCCCCACAACATTAAAACCCACCACCCACACACCCAATCCTACTCTAAAACCCACCCAATCCCCCCTTAAAAAAAACTAACACTACCCCCTTGAAGATCATCCTACCTTGAGACGTCTTCACCCAGCCGGGCACAAGTGGTCCTCCAGAGGGTCCAAAGTCTTCATCCTATCCGGCCAGAAGAGGACCTCCAGACCGGCAGAAGTCTTCATCCAGGCGGCATCTTCTATCTTCATCCTTCCGGAGCGGAGCGGGTCCATCTTCAAGACATCCGACACGGAGCATCCTCTTCATTCGACGGCCGACGACTGAATGACTGTTCCTTCAAGTTATGTCATCCAATATGGCGTCCCTTGAATTCTGATTGGCTGATAGAATCCTATCAGCCAATCGGAATTAAGGTAGGAAAAATCCTATTGGCTGATGCAATCAGCCAATAGGATTGACCTTGCATTCTATTGGCTGATTGGAACAGCCAATAGAATGCAAGCTCAATCCTATTGGCTGATTGGATCAGCCAATCGGATTGAAGGGTTAGACTTAGGTTTAGGGGTTAATAACTTTATTATAGTGGCGGCGACGTTGGCGGCGGCCGATTAGGGGTTAATAAATTTAATATAGTTGCGGTGACGTTGGGGGGGGCAGATTAGGGGTTAATAACTATAATGTAGGTGTCGGCGAAGTTGGGGACAGTAGATTAGGGGTTCATAAGTATAATGTAGGTGGCGGTGGTGTCCAGAGCGGCAGATTAGGGGTTAATAATATAATGTAGGTGTCAGCGATAGCGGGGATGGCAGATTAGGGGTTAATAAGTGTAAGATTAGGGGTGTTTAGACTCAGGGTTCATGTTAGGGTGTTAGGTGCAGACATAAAATTAATTTCCCCATAGGAAACAATGAGGCTGCATTAGGAGCTGAACGCTGCTTTTTTGCAGGTGTTAGGTTTTTTTTCAGCCAGCTCAGCCCCATTGTTTCCTATGGGGAAATCGTGCACGAGCACGTTTTGGCAGCTTACCGCTACCGTAAGCAACGCTGGTATTACAGGGAGATGTGGAGCTAAATTTTGCTCAACGCTCACTTTTCTGAGGCTGACGCCGGCTTGAAGAAAACTCGTAATACCAGCATTGGCTTAAGTGAGCGGTAAGAAAAAAAGGCTCGTTAGCACCGCACAGCCTTACCGACAAAAACTCGTAATCTAGGCGATAGTTTGTGAGTTTTTTTAGTAAAATGAAATTATATTCTTACATTTAAGTTTCTCTATTTTTGGCACTGTCAATTTTATAAAACAGTATTTCATAATGCGGGCTTCCAAAGTGTTTTCTTTGCTCCTCAATTTCTGCTGTATGTGTTGAACCAAAGAATACATTTTTCTTGCAGAATGATTTAAAAAGGCACAGTCCACTCAACAATTGTTATTGTTTAAAAAGATAGATAATCCCTTTATTACCCATTGCACAGTTCTGCATAACCATCACAGTTATATTAATATACTTTTTACTTCTGTGATTACCTTGTAGCTAAGCCTCTGGAGACTGCCCTCTTATTTTAGTTCTTTTGACCGATTTGCATTTTAGCCAATCAGAGCTGACTCCTAGGTAACTCCACAGAGTGAGCACAATGTTGTCTATATGGCACACATGAACTAGGCTGTCTAGCTGTAAAAATGTCAAAATGGACTGAGATAAGAGGCGGCCCTCAAGGGTTTACAAATTAGCATAAGAGTCTACCTAGGTTTAGCTTTCAATATAGAATACCAAGAGAACAAAGCAAATTTGATGATAAAAGTAAATTGGAAAGTTGTTTAAAATACCATGCCCTATCTGAATCATGAATCTGGCGCATAGTAAAATACAGAATATATTCTACAAATTAAAGGGATTTGCTCTATTCCAGCTACATGGTAATTCACAGTCTTTTAATTTCTGTTACCATGATTTTTGGAGGATGTTTTTTTTTAAAATTAATTTTAATTTTTTAATTATTATTATTATTATTTAATTTGCACTAACCTATGTTAAAAAAGTTAATGCATTTGTTTTTATATCCATTATGATTTGTTTGTAAGTGTAAACGTCTTGAAGCACATTACAGACTGACCCTATGGAACACTAGGATCCCTCAGAGACACAAAGCCATAAAATAAATATTCTGCAAAGTATTTCCTGATTTTAATCTTTTTCTTATTTGTAATCTTAACAGAAGGGCATCAATCATACTAAAAATCATAAATCATAAAAATAACTAGGTATTTGCATTGGGAAAGGTTGTTCACTAGCTAATAAGGACCCACACATAGCTTTATAGGTATTATTTTTAAGGATGTGCATTCAGAGTATTTAGGCTGATCTGAATGCAGAAGATGGCGGCCGCAAGTCACAATTTTCAGAGCCAGATTTCTTCTAGTGAAAGCTTCACTGATATGAAAAGAGAAATTGTATTTCTGTGACCAAGTGTCACAGAGACAAGTGCCATTGTGAAATAGGGTAAAGTGCATCATACTAAAGTGTGCCGCAGTAAAACAAGACAGATAAACTGTGTATGAAATGGTTACTAAAAACAGAAAGATGGTTACATAAATATTACTTTCCTCATCATGCAGAAAATAGTTTACTTTCCTCTATTTTTAATGTAAGAAGCACAGTAATTACATTTAATTATTAATATCAATGGATGTTTGTGTTTTATGTGTTGATTATTCTCTGTGGTATTATTGCCAAATATTAAATTCCGGAACACATAAAAACAAATATCAGATTCCTATATATTTGCTTAATTAACATATCTGATACAAGCTTTGTAAAATACAGTGATACACATGATTTCCATTTTTGCTCATGTAAAAGATCAATAATATTTATGCTACAGTTGGGGTACATAGAAATCAAATGATTGCCTTTAAGGATACTTGCTACAAAAAGGTTGAGAAACACTGCACTATAACATCTAGCATTTGCAATGGCATGGATTACAAGCAAACGTGTTTGTTTTATTCTTTAATATTCAAACGCTGTAATGTGTTACTATTTGATATCTGCCAAGTCCCTTCTTTAACAGCATTTAAACCTCCTCCAAATAAATCACCTTCTCAAGGAGGCACTCAGATAGCTCTCGTGTAAAAGAGGTTATCTCTGGCACTGCGGCACAATTATTACCTTGCACATGCACTTACCCTATCACCTACACATGCACTTACCCTATCACCTGCATATATCTGTGGGCCTTCTCCACTACTGGGTATAAGCTATTCAGGGCAGAGACTTTATATCTGCTATGTTCTGCACTTTTTTTTATCTGTTGAAATGCACATATACCTGCTGTATTTATATTGTCAGAAATAAAAGTGCTACTTGGACATGAATACTTACAATGATTAAGGCTTTACTGAAACAAGTACGATGCTGTTTTTTTATAAATCTTGGATGATTGTTTTCTAAAATGTTGTGAATAAAGCTTTGATATAAATTTTCTTTAATTTTTCAAGTACTGTGACATGAGACATTGGTCTGGTTGCTTTTTAGTCCTTTCCTCCAATATATCAGCATGGGTGTCATCTTATGTATTTTTACATGTAATCCAGTATTTTCTCCACGGTGAGTTCCGTGATG
Source organism: Bombina bombina (assembly GCF_027579735.1). NCBI lineage: Eukaryota > Metazoa > Chordata > Amphibia > Anura > Bombinatoridae > Bombina > Bombina bombina. The sequence continues at coordinate 975,533,189 of NC_069499.1, read as the reverse complement.
TACCAAGAGGCTAAGACCACGTGCTTAATTGGAGGTTCCATACTACAGTGATTATCATGCAACATTTCTTTGATTGTGATATCAACTTACGTAAGCATAGTAACATAAGAAATTAAGTTGAAATAAGACAAAAATCCACTGACAAAAATAGCATTTTTTGACAAAAATACATGTAATCCCCTTTCAAAATAATCCAATCTGCAGTCATTACTTTACAGAGCAGAGCATAGCACATCAAAAATTCCTTATAGGTAGAACAATCTGCCGATTATTGGATCCCAGAAACAGCATTCATACAGAATCTCATCAAATATCGCTTCCCTCCTACTACTCGAGACAATCACATAGCTGTAAGGTTGCATTCATAAGCCAATGTCTGTGGGTTAATTGCAAATAGAAAGTAATCTATTATAGGCTGATATATTTATAGATTGTTATGCTTGATGGTTGAATTTACATTTTGCTACCGAAAATAGTGTACAAGGTTCTCTAGACCACTTGTTTCTGCTTATAACTATGTTCATGTTTCTGAAAGTCAGGGGGCCGATCAAACAGGTGTACTAATAGGTATGATAATCCTTACACAACACTTCTGATAGTGGGAGTACTCTTCTCATGCACATAAATTCGTAGTTGAAACTTGTGGTTTGCGGCCGAAAACCGTGAGCAACAGCTTAATTCAAACATTTATAATAGGGTGATTTTGTATATACTTTGTAATCCTACGAGCACCTTTTTATGCAAACCTCACAAATGGCATGGAAACAATACTAGTGGCACCTCCTGTTTTATCTTAATTAATATTTAATTCCCCAAAAACATAATTCCCTATATTTACTTTTTATAACATTGCATTATATTTTCGATTATCCCACTAAAATCCAAATTTCCAGTAGATTATGCAGTTTGAAAAATGTTCAGATCAATGAGGGGTACAAAACTTACAATCACCACAAGGCTACATGTTTCTGCATTTCACATGTTTAAAAATAACTAATATCATGCTCAGTTTTATGTGTTCTTTACTTAACTATTGTTATGTATGGAACTGTTCTTTACATTTATTTGCAACCAATAAAGCTTTTTGAAAATTAAAAAAAAAAATTCAGTCTGTGTTCTGTCATTTCCTGACATATTAAATAAGTGTGTCAGGAAATAATAGAATATATCGGCTAGATTACGAGTTTTGCGGTATGCGTAAAAAAGCAGCGTTAAGCTCATAACGCTGCTTTTTCCTTACCGCTGGTATTACGAGCCTTGCATGTTTAGGGGTACCGCACACTTTTTTGGCCGTACCGCAAATTAATTTACGCAATTTGCGTAGTCTTTTTTCAATGGGACTTCCATAGCGCCGATATTACAAGCTTTTTCTGGGAGGACAAAAAGTGAGCGGTACAGCCTATCCCGCAAGATTCGTAACGCATTCTAAAGTCAGTAGTTATGAGTTTTACACTACAAAGCTGTAGCATAAAACTCATAACTAAAGTACACTAACACCCATAAACTACCTATTAACCCCTAAACCGAGGCCCTCCCGAATCACAAACAGTAAAATAAAATTATTAACCCCTAATCTGCCGCTTCCGATATCGCCGCCACTAGAAGAAACATATTAACCCCTAAACCGCCGCACTCCTGCATCGCAAACACTAGTTAAATATTATTAACCCCTAATCTGCCGTCCCCGACATCGCCGACACCTACATTATACTTATTAACCTCTAATCTGCTGCTCCGGACATCGCCGCCACTAGAATAAACATATTAACCCCTAAACCGCCGCACTCCCACATTGCAAACACTAGTTAAATATTATTAACCCCTAATCTGCCGCCCCTAACATCGCCGCCACCTACCTACAGTTATTAACCCCTAATCTTCATCCAAATTGCTGTTGTATTTCCCCCAGAAAACAATTTTACCAAGCAGTGATTCAACCTACTCCCAGCTGATGAGTGGCAATAACCACGAAACAGCTGTCCTGGGATTGGTCTGAATCACTGTACTAATCCTAGCTAAGCTTAGAAGCTGTGTAATGCAGCAATGCTATGGCGTAAAGGGAAGTCTGTCTTAAAAAGCAGGCTAGAAGTAAAAAAGTGAGTCATTGTGAACCTCATTTGCATATCTTCCCCCAGAGTCCTTTGCTGTGTTGGAAACAGTGTAATCAGAGAGTTTCTGGGGTATAAGCAAGTCTTCTGACTTGTTTAGATTTGTAAATGGTTTACACAATGAGTTATTTTCTCTCTCTCTCTCTCTCTCTCTCTCTCTCTCTCTCTCTCTCTCTCTCTCTCTCTCTCTCTCTCTATATATATATATATATATATATATATATATATATATATATATATATACATATATATATATATATATATATATATATACATACATACATACACACATTATAAAAAAAGGTGATAATAATGTGAAACATTTGACATGCGCTATCATTTAACCATTTCCCACCGTTAGGACGTCCCTGGCCATCCTAACAGCACTGGGCTTAAGGGATAAACCTCCTATTACGTCCTACGTTTTCAATAAAAACACAACACAACTGCTTTGGGGAAAAGACCGGTCACGGTCGCGTTTATTAAACAAATTGAATTCTGCCTAATCTAGCCAATAATTAGGCAGCTCAAATCAACCTATCCCTGAACTTGTAGCAAGTTCATTCCAGTTGGTGGCGGCATCTTCTTCTAGCTAACTAACCCCTACTTATTGACGGACAAGGCCCCTCCGATGTCTGCAGCGTGGCACAGGGGTTGCGCACGCTCATTGGCACAGTGAGAGAGATTTTGTTATGTAGAGCTCTTCGGCCTGCAGCTCTTTAAAAGGGGGGAGAGGAACCCCTAAGCCGGCACTTAGTGGGCGACACCTCTCCCTGTGTTCGGGCCGTCACTCTGCTCACACTGCGCCCGCTCCCAGGGCCTTGCCCGACCGCCAGCTAGGGCACAATTTCACCAACCCAGTAAGGCATCCTCTCCAAACGAATCGTCCAACACGTATGAGAGAGGTGGATGACTAAATTACAACCTCGGGCTTATGGGGCTGGTTCAACTAAACCTACCCCCGCCGAGGACTGACTTACCCTTAACCTAACTTGCCGCCACATACCTTCATCCAGGGACGGGCGGGCGGGGAAAGTTCTCCTCGAAGTCTGGAGGCAGGAAGAGGCCGAATCCACTGGAACAGGACCCTATAAAGGCAAGAGGTACACCCTCCCACACATTTGCAACATTGTAGCATACACACACTTCTAGAATCCTCCAGACTTCAAGTCAGCTATCCCTTAATTTTGCTACAGGCCCACTAGAGGGCCCTCCACTTCCATAAGGGATAAACCTCCTATTACGTCCTACGTTTTCAATAAAAACACAACACAACTGCTTTGGGGAAAAGACCGGTCACGGTCGCGTTTATTAAACAAATTGAATTCTGCCTAATCTAGCCAATAATTAGGCAGCTCAAATCAACCTATCCCTGAACTTGTAGCAAGTTCATTCCAGTTGGTGGCGGCATCTTCTTCTAGCTAACTAACCCCTACTTATTGACGGACAAGGCCCCTCCGATGTCTGCAGCTTGGCACAGGGGTTGCGCACGCTCATTGGCACAGTGAGAGAGATTTTGTTATGTAGAGCTCTTCGGCCTGCAGCTCTTTAAAAGGGGGGAGAGGAACCCCTAAGCCGGCACTTAGTGGGCGACACCTCTCCCTGTGTTCGGGCCGTCACTCTGCTCACACTGCGCCCGCTCCCAGGGCCTTGCCCGACCGCCACAAAAGACGCCTCTTGCCGCCACACTTAACCAACATAGCCCTTAAATAACAGTATAACAATATAACATACAACCAAATTCAATTTTTTTTTTTTTATATATAAATAACGCTGTGTTAACAACGGTCGGATGCCAACCATAGCACAGAACTTTGAAACTAACTAATGCCCTAATAAATGTTCATTTTAAACAACCGATGAGATGGCTGTCTTAAGGTTAGCCAGGAAAATGTCCAACCCGACGTCCGCCAGGTGAACCCCATCCGGTCGGTAAAGGGCCTTCTTGTCGGCCGTAATAGTGTCATGCCTAATGACGAAACCTCCCACGGCCGTGACCGCTCTCCCCACTTCCCTATTAACTTTCTTGCGGACATTGTACGCTGCCCTCTGTGTCACAATGTGACGCCAACGCAGCCGTGCAACCACGTTAGACCAACCTATCCGCACATCCTGAAGCCATGTGCACACCCACTTAATGTCCGCAACCATAATCCGTATTAAATCCAACACGGGAATGGATCCCAAGTCATTTCCGCCCAGATGCACAACAATCACTTGAGGCTTTCCCCACCTCCTATGTGCATCCTGTAACAGAGCGGGAAGCTCCCTCCAATTAAGACCCCTGCGCCCGAGCCAGCGAATGTTAGCCCTGGATGCTGCCAATCCTAGCTGCTGCCCTCCCGGGGAATGATGCGCCCTGATAGCCGCCCAGTGGATAAAGGAGTGCCCAATAATCCACACGCGCACCGGGGTCTTTCCTGTACCTATAACAACATGGATGGGGACAATGAAATGGTGACAAACCACTGGCAATACCCCTTTCTCACCCCCCCCACTCCCCACCAAGTCGGGAAGGAATCAAGAGGTTACACACCTTACACACCCTCATCACTAAGCATGCAATGGGTGAATATAGCCCCTATATCGCTCAGACTTCCAACGCCCCATTTTCTTAATGACCGCCTGCGACGACCCCAAGGCCGCAGCACTAGTCGCTGCCCCGATGCGGAATGAATGCGGCGCAATCTTAGATGGATCCAATCCCGCTGCCGCTGCCACTTTGGCAAGCACTTTGCGGAACTGGAAAGCTGAAAGTGAACTACCGTCCTCGTGCACGAGAAACTGTAGTCCTCCGACCGGCCGTACACGGCAATAATCCGCCACGCTCGATACCGGGCAGCACTCTGTGTATTCGTGTCTGGCTAAAGGCAACCAGGCCCCTTTCCCATCCTGATCAGTTTTGGATCTGGGAATGAGCAAGAGCACGCAATCGTCCGTGGTCCTTATGTGCCCCACTTTAATACCGCCTACCTCCCCTCTTGTGGAGGAGGCGACCACTTCGCCTATCCTCAGCGCCCCCGCAAATGCCAGCGCGAAAGCAGCCCGAAACAAAACCGCCTCGTAGGCTGAACTGCACACTGCCCCCCAGATTTACCACCAACGAGCGCAATCTTTCCGTCGTGATCGGCTCCCTCCGATCCTTTGCGGGTGGGGCCAACCGGCCCCATCCCTTCAAGATCTGCCTTACTAGAAAAGTACCTGTATAATCCCTGAAACCTAAGGCTTTATTGAAAAAGGACAATGCCGCTAACCTGCTCAAAGCTGACAATCTGGACATACCCTCAAGCTTCAAGCACGCAAGCCATTCTAGAACGTGTACCTGAGACGCCTGACACAACAAGAAGCCCTTCTGCAAGCTGAAACGCTCCCATGCCCTCCAATGCGCCGACTACGCAGCCCACGTCTTAGGAGCCAGCGATGCCCTGATCATGGGGAGGATGGACTCCCAACCCCCGCCAGCTGCCAAAGGAAAAGAGGGCACGTTAGACCCTCAGCTGCCGCCCTCGGGGCTACCCTTCTAAACTGATCCCATTGAAATCTGGAAAGGGCATCTGCTATCACATTGCTCACCCCTGGGACGTGCCGTGCTGTGAAGCGAACATTAAGCTGCAAACACCGCTAGACGAGGTGCCGTAGGTAGGTCACCACCACCGGTGAGGTTGCTGACAACCTGTTTATGGCATATACCACGCTCATATTGTCTGACCAGAAGATTACTGACCGATTTGACAGCCTCTCTCCCCATAGTTCTATTGCTACCACAATAGGGAAGAGTTCTAGCATTGTAAGGTTACGCGTGAGACCCGCGGCAGCCCAGCCCTCTGGCCATGGCTCCGCACTCCAGTCTCCGTCTAAATAGGCTCCATAGCCAAACCCGCCCGCGGCATCCGTGAACAGATGCAAGGCTTGATTGGAAATGGGCCCGTCTCTCCAAAGGCAGACCCCGTTAAAATGAACAAGGAACCTCTCCCAAACTCTCAGGTCGTCCCTCATCTCCTCTGTCACCCGACGCTTGTGGCTAAGCGTCCGAGGCCCCTTCAATTGAGCTTCTAACCTGCGGTTGAAGACCCTCCCCATGGGGATCGCCCTCCCCGCAAAGTTAAGCAACCCCAGAAGGGATTGCAGCTCAGTAATGGAGATATGCTCCGCGCGACATGCTGATTGAACCGCCCCAAGTAGGCGGTCGACTTTATCTTTTGGGAGCCGGCATAGGGAGGCAACAGTGTCGATCTCTATGCCTAGGAACGTCAGGCAGGTACATGGTCCCTGCGTTTTTTCGTGCGCGAGCGGCACTCCAAACTCTGCTGTAATATCCTGCATCACCCGCATCAATGCCGCACATTCGTCAGTATCTGGACCCCCTACCAGCAGGAAATCGTCCAGGTAGTGAACCACGGCCCCGCCCCCAGACGCCCTCTGCACTACCCAGTGCAGGAAGGAGCTGAAGCATTCAAAAAGGGCACATGACAAGGAGCAGCCCATGGGCAAACACCTGTCAACAAAAAATTCACCCTCGAACTTCATCCCCATCAGCCGGAATGAGGAAGGATGAAGTGGGAGCAAGCGGAAGGCGGACTCAATGTCCAGCTTGGCCATCAAGGCCCCGCGACCCCGAGAGCGAACCACCTCCAGTGCCTCGTCAAAGGACTGATAATGCACGGAACTGAGGTCCGGATCTATCGCATCATTCACTGACGCCCCCTTGGGATAAGACAAGTGGTGAATGAGCCTGTACTTCCCCTTCTCCCGCTTGGGAACTACCCCCAGTGGAGAAATGGGCCGACCACCCTCCCCAGCCTCAGTTCCTTATCCAGCTTCTCCCTCACTACGTGCGGGAACTCATAAGCTGACTTTAGGTTACGGTGGACGGAGGACCCAGTTACTTGCGATGTAATCGGTATCCTAAACCCCACCCTCAATCCCGACGACAGGACTGCCGCTGCCTCGCCGTCAGGATACAGCGCCAGCCACGGCGCCATCCTCTCGTACCTAAGTGGAGTTGGGGCCCTTGCCCCCAGGTCCCCCTCTACTAATCGGGGAGGGTGCACCGGCTCCCCTTCTATTCGCGCATTCTGCACCCGGGTGGGGTCCGCTGCAAAACTTGCAGATTTGCCGAAAGGAGCAATTTGCTCCCCTGTCACACTGCTTGTCCTGGAATTTCCAGCACTCCCTCCCCCGCCTCTTCGGGCGCGGAAAGGACCGCTGCGTCCCAGGCTTCGCCGCCCCGGTTGGCGAAGTAGACCTCTCGCGCCCCAACTTAGACCACAGGTGCATATCTTGCGTCCCGAAGTGTAAGATGTGGTTACCCACCATTTTCTTGCGAAACGCCACATCGTAGTCCCGCCAAGCACCTTCCCTGAACCTTTTGTAAATATCACCAATAGTGTCTTGATATTTAAAAAGGTTATGCCCCTGAGTCGGCCACCTATCAACATAGCAGGACGCCAACACCCTATATCCAGCCTGCCATTCCTCATAAGTTTCCTGGCGCCTAACTTTCTTGGGGCCCGAGCCCTCGGCCGCCCTCTCCTTAGCTCTACAGGCTTCCGGAGTGAGTTCGTAGATATTCACATATCTACCCTCTTGGATCTTTTTAATCACTTTAGCCTTCAAATGGCCGTAAAGTGAGTGGACTAGGCATGGGTAGGAATCCCCATGCACCGCCACTTTTCTTGATGCCACCTGCCCCGCCGGCGCAACTCCCACTTGCGCTAAGGAATTGTTCTCCACGACGCCCTGCGTGCCTGCCTTCGCCTGCACCTGCGCTGCCACTAATTTTTTAATCATTCTAAACATTTGTTGTTGGCCCTTTCCCACTAAACCCAGCCCTGCCTCGCTATCAGAACCTGAGTCACTAGAGGAAGACCCCATGTTAGTGTGTGTAATATCAGTGATTGTGCACTCACCAGCTTGAGACAGCTGCTGCGACACTCCTTCCGATGGCTGTGGTTGTCCGCCTTCTGAAATGCTAGCAAGTCCCACAGCTCCTCCATTTGCCATGCAATGGCCGCTTGTACCAGCCTCCATTCTGCGTTCAGCACCTGATGACACCTGAGGAGACAAAACAGACTGGGGAGTACTCTGAGTGACGAAGAGGGCCCCAGATGGGGCCGCACCCTCCTTTTCGACACCCCTAGCCCTCTCTTGCACCCCAAGTGCTGCAGCCACCGCCCTTCTAATCAAATCCTCCTGAACACCCAATGCCTGACTAACGCATTCTCTCACCTCGCGCTGTACCTCAGCAGCGATCTGCGCACTGTCCACACGTGCATTCACACCCCTCAACTGGCCCTGCCTAGAAGCATCTACATTACCTATAGTACCTGACCCAAGAGTCACATTTTCATTGCCTTGTCTATTAGCTATCTGCTCCCTCTGCTGCTCAGGGGCCTGTTGCGGACGTACCGCTTCTTGAAAGTAGGGGGCATCATTTGCACCTAAACTTTGTCCCCTGCAAACTCTCACACTTTGCTCCTGACTCTGTGGCTGATCTCTCATGATAAGATCCCTGTTCATACCGGCAACAGCACCATTCGAGCCACTACCCCTCAGCACCACAACCTCCGCTTCTATTGGAGGTATAACCTGCTGCCTGTGACCCATGGGGTCCCCATCTGCCGTGATGGCGTCATCTGCGCCTCTAACACATGAGCCTCTCACCTGCCGCCTATGCTCCTCGCCTGCAGCCACACTCACCACCTGCCCGGTACCCGCCCCCCTGCCCCCTGCGGCCGTCGTCGCCACCCGGAGTCTCCCCAACTTACTAGGGGCTGCTCCGGAAGGCTCCTCCGGCTGGTCAGCAGGGCGGCGTTGTGTGCGCGTGCGACCGAGCTCCTCCCCAGAAGAAGATCCGTCAGAGGGGGAGGAGACGCAACGCACGTTACGTGCGGGGGCGTGGCCACGCCCCACGCTGCTAGAAGGCCTCAAGCCCGCCCGGCCGCGGCAGCCACCGGCAATAACCCCAGACCCTCCGGCACCATCCAGGCCCTGCACTATGCCGCCCGACCCCCGGCCAGAGGCCAGAGACTGGGCAAGGGCCAAGACAGTGGCCAGAGCACCCGGCGGAAGCGCCGGGAGCTGCTGCATAAGGGCCCCAATGTCTGCTCCATGCTCCCCAGCTCCCCCTACCTCAGGCCCAGTCCTAGCAGAAACCTGGGCAGAATCAACACCGGGAACCGCTCTCCCTGCTCCTCTTCCCCTAGCCCTGGTGCTTGCCCCGGCCCCCGCCCTGCTAGAAGGGGTGTAACTGAGCTCCCTCCTAACCCTCTGTCTAGTAGCAATGGAGGGCCTACTGGGAACCCTAACTTGGGGGGTAGGGGGTACCACATCATCCAGGTCTGACTCCTCATTTTCTCCTGCAGGTCTCTTTCTTCTTGAAGGCTCCACCACCGCATCCCTGTACCTCCTGGGAGGCAAAGAAGTACGCCTGGCACGCTTCATGATCCCTGGGGCCTAAAGTTCAAGATATCCAGCACAGAAGAAAGTTCTCCTCGAAGTCTGGAGGCAGGAAGAGGCCGAATCCACTGGAACAGGACCCTATAAAGGCAAGAGGTACACCCTCCCACACATTTGCAACATTGTAGCATACACACACTTCTAGAATCCTCCAGACTTCAAGTCAGCTATCCCTTAATTTTGCTACAGGCCCACTAGAGGGCCCTCCACTTCCATTATCGCTGTTAGGACGCATGGAACATCCTAGCCGTTTGGCTGTCCTGACCCGATCCCATCATTAAAATCACGCGATCACATGAACGATATCGCAATTTCAATTTGTTTACATCGGCACTTAGTTCCGATGTATACAAATTAGTCCAGGTGGGAAAGGGTTAAAAAAATTAATTTTATATTATTATTATTATTATTATTATTATTATTATTATTAATAATAATAATAATAATAATAATAATAATAATGATGATGATATGAAAGATTTGACATTCACTTTCATTTAAAATTGTTTTTTTTTTTTTATTATTATTACTATTATTGGTAATAATAATATCAATTTAAATGAAACTGCATTTCCATGCTATATAAATATTTAATATAATTATGTTGCAGTCTTGGCACATAAAACCTGAAATACTTAATGAGACAGAACTCGTTTTAAATGCCCCTGAAACTGGGCCTCTGAGTTTTACAGAATGGTTGGCTGTAGAATGGATTTATAGAAGAATTAAACACTAATATGTATAAATGGTGCATGTTTTAGCTTGTTGAGGGCAACTTTAGTTAATCTCACCCCATCCATCTACTGTGAGAACGGAGGGAAATGCAGTGGATGCTGTCTCTGAAGCACCTGGAGTCTCCTCTGCCCCCACTTACTCTCAGAATGCCTGGAATTCCTCCTCCTTAATTTCTATTTGCTGAACGTGGGATTTTTCTCATTCTCTCATCATCACTTTGTAATAACAGCTTTGTTGCTTTTATTCTTAAAGTACAGTAATTCTGATTCCTTTAATAGGAGTAAAAACTTTTAATTAGTTTCCTTTTACTATGTGAAACAAGACTACACAATTGTTACTTTTACTGCATTGTGCGAAATTACACAAAAGTTTTTTTTCCCACTCTATAAAATAAAAACATGAAATGCAATAGGTGTAATGTAAAATGTATTTAAAAAATTAATATTTTTATCTTTGGTTTGTATTTACAGATTTGTGGCTCTGTTTAATCAGCATCTGTATTTTCTCTGAATAGTGCCTAGATTTTAAAATAGTCTATTCAGGTAATAAATTAATAATTTCTCTAATATTTCAACCAATCTATTTAGCAATTTTGGTTTAATAATCAGTTTCAAGGCTTTTTCTGGGTTTTCAATAGTCAAAGCTGTTGAAATAGATAATGGATTGGATTGCATTTACTGAATTCTCTCTTAATGAGAAGTATAGGGAATGGCTATGAAGTGAACCCGGTTCTCTTGCGGATTTAAATTCCCCTGCATTAAAAATCACCTGATTGACTAAACAACTTTGCACAGCCCTTCCCCCCACCACCACCAAAAAAATTCCACTGTGTCTTATGACATATTTGTCTGGTTAGGAGGTTACAGCAGATCATGTACAGTCACCAGACTGGCTGGAATAGGACAGATGTCAGTCGCCTGAAAAACAGATGAAGAAATGCAAGACAAGACTACTCATTTTAAAGACAGTGATTTGACACATTCCACTATACATTTTGGAGAACAAGAGAGTGGCTCCCCCTCCTCCTATGATTTCCATGCCCTCCATACTTATAGATCTATCAGGTGATTGTTGTTGCCATAGTAATCATCTGACTCTCCCCATTCACTTGGCACACAGAAGAGGATTTTAGTGTATCTTTTAGAGCACAATAGCTATGTACTTGCTATGTAGAGGGTCATGAAGCCCAATATTTTAAAGAAAATAACCCATGTTGTGTGTGTAGTGTATGCTATCTTTAGAAGTTATATGCTTCTTTATAATCCTTACCCCCTCAATCAGTACCTTTATTAGGTAGGTGATTACCATTTTTATGACAATTATCCCCCAATGACAGGAGCATAAGACCCCGTCACTGAATAAAGTGCACTCTTCTTTTTCCAAAATGGCTTCTTATCCCCTAATAACCTATAATCCTAAAAAAAACACTCCTCTTATATATCAGCACTAGCTTAGAAATGCCCAGATATTCTATAAACTCATAACTTACAACTTCCCACTTCAACTGCTACCTCCTCCTGTAGCCTGAACCCCCCTGCTTGGAATTCTTCTTTCCTGCTCTCTTAGGCCTAGATTTGGAGTTTGGCGTTAGCCGTGAAAACCAGCGTTAGAGGCTCCTAACGCTGGTTTTGGCCGCCCGCTGGTATTTGGAGTCAGTGATTAAAGGGTCTAACGCTCACTTTTCAGCCGCGACTTTTCCATACCGCAGATCCCCTTACGTCAATTGCGTATCCTATCTTTTCAATGGGATCTTCCTAACGCCGGTATTTA